>NC_142037.1:56117737-56420768 GCF_982192425.1 Myodes glareolus | reverse complement strand
CACAATCAATAACAGAATGGGCAATATGTCAACACCAGAGACTAGCTATCCTAAGACAGTGAGAGCTGAACATTCCAATACAGCTGAAGCACAAGAAAATGATCTTAAAATAACTTTATAAAGATTACAAAGGTCGTTAAAGAGAAAATGAGAAAAAAATTCTTAAAGAAATGAAGGAAAAGATGCACGAGCCCACAGAAGTGGATCTGTTCCACCTTAATTAAAGGTCAGAGATTTCAGACCTATTCTTGCTCCTTCAAGGTTATATGACAGAAAGTTTGTACTAAGGTGTGGATACTAACAGAATGTTTTGATTTATGATGTAGTTACTTGATGTTTTGGGTATTAAGAAGTAATTATATTTAATTATATCTTTGTATCTTGATAATAAAGTATTTTGACTTCCCCTCCTTTTTTGATTGAGGTCTATAAAGATTATGATAAATAGATGCAAGGCAAATCTCAGCATTTACTTAATGTCATCCTGACTCCATCTGTTGTTTCTTGTCTATTTCTTCCTTATCTATTTATTTTTTATTATTTTTATTGAGCTCTACATTTTATTTTCTCCTTTCCCTTCCTCTCCCCTCCCCTTCAACCTTCTCCCAAGGTCAAAATGCTCTCTATTTACTCAGGAGATCTTGTCTTTTTCAGCTTCCCATAATGCGCAAAAACAATCCCACATCAGTTAAGATTTAAAGGGGTATTTATTTTGGGAGGTAAAATTTAAAAAACACCAACCTTCTGGAAAGGTCGCTGGAACAGGAGCCGGAACCAAGTGCCGGAACCAAGAGAGAGAGCCAAGGTTTGCTGTTCTTTTTTTAAGGAGAAATATACCACGCCCCAGTGGGCTCTACTTCAGCGGCTATTGGCTGAAGGAGCAGAAGGTGCTCTTGCTGAATTCCCATGTTGATTAGATCTATGTGTCTCTCTTAGGGTTCTAATTTTTGTCTAGGTTCTCTAAGATTGTGATTTGTGGGCTGGTTTTCTTTGCTTTAGGCTTAAAATCCAATTGTGAGTAAGTATATGTGACAATTGTCTTTCGGTATCTAGGTTACCTCACTTAAATGAATGTTCTCTAGCTCCATGCATTTGCCTGCAAAATTCAAGATGTATTTTTTTCTGCTGTGTAGTACTCCACTGTGTAAATGAATCACATTTTCCTTACCCATTCTTTGGTTGAAGGGCATTAAGGTTGTTTCATAGTCTATTTCTTTCTTAATCCTCACTCTTCTTCCCAAGTGTGAACGAATATATTGGGCTGGACCTCACAAAAAGACTACTGAAAAAAAAGGGTATCAATAAAACTCTTAAGAAATGTCAAGAAAACCAAGGAAAAAGCAAACAGTAGATGGAAACAAATTAAACTATTCAATATCAAAAAATAGAAATGGAAGCAAACAAAAGGGATTCTGTAAATGGAAAACATGGGTAAATGAACAGGAACTACCAAGTATCACAAAAAAATACAAAAGATGAAAGAGAGAATTTCAGACATTATAGATATGATGGAGGAAATAGATTCATCATAAAAATCATTAGAAATTAATGTGGTCAGGTTAATGTTGATGTCTTTAATCCATTTGGACTTGAGTTTTGTGCACGGTGATAGATATGGATCTATTTTCATTCTTCTACAGGTTGACATTCAGTTATGCCAGCAGCATTTATTAAAGATGTTTTTTTCTTCCATTGTATAATTTTAGCTTCTTTGTCAAAAGTCTGGTGTTCATAGGTTTGTGGTTTAATATCTGAGTCTTTGATTTGATTCCATTGGTCAACATCTCTATTTTTGTGATAACTGGAGAGGGAGTGGGAGGGAAGAAGGGGGAAGAAAAAGGGAGGTGGGGAGGAGGTGGAAATTTTTAATAAATAAATAAATTTTAAAAAGTAAGTTTAGAGGATATAAAAATCATTAGAAATTAATATCTCTGACTATCAAAGTATTCAATTTGGTAATATAAAGGTACAGGCTAACAGAATGGATATGAAAACAGGATCCATCCTTCTGTTGCAAATAAGAAATATGCCTCAATGTCAGAGAAAGGCAGCAACTCAGAATAAAGGATTAAGAAAAGATTTTCCAGACAAACAAACCTAAGGAGCAACCTGGTATAGCTACTCTGAATATAAAACAAAATAGATTTCAAATCAAAATTAATCAAGGACATTTTGTATTCATCAAAGGACAAATCCATCAAGATGATGTTTCAATTCTGAATGTCTATGCTCCAAATACAAAGACAGCTGCATTTATAAAACAAAAAAATATTAAAGCTTAAATAACATATAAACCACACACACTAATAGTGGGAGTCTTCAGCACTACATTCCTATTAATGGGGAGGTTTGCTGGAAAAAAAAACTAAACACAGAAATTACAGAATATCAGATGCTATTACTTAAGTGGACCTAAAAGTTATCTACAGAACAATTCACACAAACACCAAAGATATAACTTCTCAGAATCTCATGGATCCTTCATCGAAATTGATGACTTAGTCACAAAGCAAGTCTTGACAGATAGAAAAAAATCGGAGTAACTCACTGTCTCTTATCACATCACCATGGATAGAAGTTTGATTGCAAAAACAAGACAAATTACAGAATACCTGTAATCTCAAAGTAGCTGAATAACTCTGAAAATAATTACCACTGGGTCAAAGAAGAAATAAAGAAAGAAATGAAACACTTCCTAGAATTCAGTGAAAATTAATGCATAACATATTCAAGCTTAAGAGAAACAATGAGAGCAGGGTTAATGGAAAAATTAATAGCACTAAAGGTCTTCATAAATAATTTGAAGAAATTTCATACTTGTGACTTAACAGCACACCTGAAGTTTTCAAAACTAAAAGAAGCAAACAAACACAGGAGGAATAGATAATCGATCATAATCAAAATAATGGCTGAAATCAATAAAATAACAAAAACAACCATATGAAGAATCATTGAGGCAAGGACTTGGCTTTTTGAGAAAATCAGCAAAATAGACAAACCCTTATCCAAACTGACTAAAAGGCAGATAGAGAATATCCAAATCAACGAATTCAGTAGCAAGAAGAGAAGCATAAGATCAGATAATCATTAGGTCACATTTCAAAAACCTGAACTTCACAAAATTGGAAAAATGAAAAGAAATGAACAAATTTCTTGATACCACATAAGTTAAACCGTGATCAGATGAACAATTTAAACAAACCTATAATCCCTAAAAACATAAAAGCAGTCACTAAAACTCTCCCAATCAAGAACAGACCAGGAACACATGATTTCATCCCAGAAATCTACCATACCTTGAAAGAAGAGCTACCAGGCCTCCTCAAATTATTCTGCAAAATAGAAAAAGATGCAACATTTTCAAATTCTTTTTATGAGACTACAGTTATCCTGATACCTAAACCATACAACGACTCAGTATAGCGAATTAGAGTTCAATTTCCCTGTGCAAACTGGTACAGCCTCTTTGGGAAACAACATGATGGATTATTGAAAATTGAAAATCAGTCTACCTCAAGATCAAGAGAAATCCTTCCTGGGCATATTCCCAAAGAATGTTCAATCTTACCACATGAATACTTGCTCAACTATGTTCACAGTAGCTTTATTTATAATAGCCAGAACTAGAAACAATCTATACGTCTCTCAACAAAAGAATAAAGAAAATGTGGTATAATTACACAATGGAGTATTATTCAACTATTAAAAAATGACAAGAAATTTAAAGGCAAATGAATGGATGGGACTAGTAAAAATTCAACTTCCATTCTTATTTATATTTTTCCAAATAACAAGGATTCATTAACTAAAATGTGTGGCAGAGTATTAATGAATTGATGGAATTTTAGGTTCGTTCCATATCACGACTAATGTGAATAAGAGAGTAATAAGATGTAAGTATGGATGGCATGTGGACTTTGGCTTTTTTGGAGGTATTCATTAATTTAATTATTCTACTTTTAGTTTTTTGGATGAAACATCATGCTCTTCTATAAAGACTCCAGTGATTTGTAATCATTAACAATAAGAATCCTCTTTTCTCTACATCTATTACCAAATGTTATTTTCTCTTTTAGTAATAACTGTTCTAAATTGGATGAGAAAATAGCTCAGGATATTTTTAATTTACCTATATTTTACTTATGTGTATGTTCATGCCTATTTTATTGTTGCACAGTGTGCATGAAGTACCCATGGAGGACAAAAGAGAATTACTTGGGACTGAATTTACAGATGGTTGTTAGTTACCATTGTTGGATATGTGGAACTGAGCCAAAGATCACAGAAAGAATTATTTCTAATATCCCCTGGGATATATATCCAGAACCACATTATAGTTTTGAATGTATCTTCCTAATGGTTAATAATGTGAAGTACTTTCATTCATTTTTATTTAATTAAATATAATTACATCATTTCAATACCTTTTCTTCATTCAAGCCCTCCAAAGCCCCCTTTTCTCTTCCAAACTCAAGATATTTTTATTATTATTTATTATTATACATATACACATGTATATGTATATATGTATATATGAAATAACTATTTAAGTTCAGCCTCCTCTATTTATTGTTGCCTAAATATTTATGATTTTGCGGATAAATATTTACTATTGGATTACTACTTAGGGTACACATCCCCATCGAAAGACTAATTTTCTGACATCCTTACTTATAATTATTAATTTAGGACCTTCTTTCAGAAGCCCTTACATTTCTACAGTTAACCATTTAGCATGCTAGTTGCATGTGTTTTCCCTCCATCCATGTTGTGAAGTCAATTGGTGTTGTCAGTGATGGGTCTTGTTTAAGCAATTATCATGGTGAGATTACAAAATGGTATCATTTTTCTCTACGTATAAGACACAAATCTGCAACATACTTCCTGATTCTCTAGATCTTTCTGGCCCTTCTTCCTCCGTGGTCCCTTGACAAAAGGTGTAGGAGTCATGCTGCAGATGTGTCAGCAGATAACACCACTTGATCAGGTATTCTCTGCATTTTGACCAGTTGTGACTTTCTGTAATCGTGTCTGTTTCTTTCATAAGGAATTATAGCTATAGTCACCTGTGGATAAAAGGATTTGTATTTAGAATGCTGTTATGAATTATAGTGGTTTATCAAAGTGGAAGTAATAGGTTTTCCTCTAAAATCCAATACATCACCAGCCACAGGAAACTGGCCAGGCTTGCAGTATCAAACATGATTTCTCTTCCGTTGAGCAGGAATCACGACGAATTACATAGCTATTGGATACCCTTAAAATGTAATCATCACTACTGTACCTTTGAGGAGAACTTTAATGTATTTGTTGGTCATTTGTATATTATTGTTTAGATTCATAGATATTTTGTACATTTATCAACCTGATTAATTTTTATTTTTGCTGTCAACTATTGACGTTCCCTGTGAATATGGGATATCGATGCTTACCATAATGCATAATTTGAAAATTCTTTCTGCCATGCTGGTACACTGATGTAAATGCCTGTATTATGTCGCTTCTGTGTTGTTGCGATCACTATAACTTTGTGGTACATTTTGGCGTCAACAGATGTGATGTATACAGTTCTGTTCTTTTGATTTGCTGTTGTAGGTCTTAGAGTCTCAGTAAACATTCTGGTGAAAGGTCTTAAAGCATAGGACAAGATCCTGACCTAGGGAAAAGAGCTCTCTCTGGGGCACATTTTAATAAATGTCTAAACATCAAGACTTTGTGTGAAAGTACTGTTCATCTCATTTCATTATTTAACTTGAGTTAAAGGGAGGACATCAATAGCTTCCACTTTTATTTACTTTTTTATTTAAACTATTGCATGTAAGTCTTTTTGCTCTCATATACATACCTTTTCCATAGCACACAATATATTTCAATTCATACCTATTGACTATCTTTCTTATATTTTTAAGTGGATTTCAGATTTCATCATCTAGTGTTCAAAAATTCTGTACAAGTCGTCATAATGTGGCAAGTTGTGAGGCATAAGCTCTACGTAGAAAAGGATTCAATAAATAAGAATGGTGAAAATATAGACTTGATATCTGAGGCTATTTTTTATTGTCTTTAAAAATAATAAATTCTGTTTGATCAATTGCTTTATTCTGTGCTTAAAAACACCTGTTTTTAATTCTTTGGAACACATTTTTTTTTATTAATGCTTTCTATGCTTGAACCTTTTTAGATGACCACAAGTCCATTTAGGTTCTAGGGCACTGAAATAGAGTACGAATCTAAGACTGTGAGAATCCGGAAGATCAAGATCTACATGGCAGACAATACCTTCCAATCAAACTTACCTCTGCAAGCAGTGTTCATTAACTGCCATAAAAGTCCCTTAAGGAGTGTGAGAGGAGCAAAGAAGGGTGAGATGGGGCTGAGCAAGGAGGACTCACATTCTGGTGACATCAGATCAAAGCTGATGATTATTTTTGTGGGCTTTTCAAAGTCTCTCTTGTTTTTAGTAAAACCATGTGTGCCTGCAAACGATGTATAATATGTGTTATTTCTGGATGAATGCACTTAATTATCTCTAAAAATCATTTCGCCAACAGATGTCTCCTCCTCTTTTCCTTGTACTAATCATTCTCTGCAGTTGCAAACTTTTTTTTTCGCGAGTCCTTGTGTTCCCTTTCCTTTTTTGTGAAGGATTTCTCCTTCAGGGCAATTTTCCCTCTCAAAATCAGAATGTGAAGTGGCACCATAAAAGACACCATAAAGCTATGAAAGTGTTCTCTAGTGCATATTTTGATATAGCTTCCAGATTTGTCCAAACAAAAAAAAGTGAATTTTCATCAATTTGATAATTTTGCAATGGCATTAAAATCCAAATTTTATTAATCTATTCCCCATTTGTTTATCCCCATGCATTTATATAGTATTTGACAGTGACTAAGAAATTAAAATGAATTACACAGAATGTTAGTGTTATTCATTTCTGATGTTATAACTCTAATTTCATAAAACATACCAATTAAATTATTTAGGATTTTGATTACAAAGGGCAGGTAGGACAGATGTCTAGCCAAAGTACCAAGGCTCTAAAGCAATAAGAAAATATAATTTTGCTTGGATTTAGAAATGCAAATAAGCACAATGGGAATTGTAATTATATTAGAGTTTTGAATTCTAAAACAAATATGACTATGACAGTTCCTACTTCCAATGATGTAGGCTCACTTGAGTGATTGTGTTTGATATATTTGCATTCTTGTTTATTATTAAACTAAGAATCTGATAAGACAACATCAAATTATATTCATATAAATGATTAGAAATAAATTCATAAAATAGATGTTTTATATGAATTCATAATAAGCACTTAAATTTTGTTAATTGAGATTTAATTTTATAATCATCACATAAGTACATTGTGTCCAACATGTTCCACTGAAACACACACACACACACACACATACAGCCTTTACTTTCCTTCTTTTTCTTTCTTTCTTTCTTTCTTTCTTTCTTTCTTTCTTTCTCTCTCTCTCTCTCTCTCTCTCTTTCTTTCTTTCTTTCTTTCTCTTTTATTTCCTTTTGTACATAAAAAACCTGCAAAAATTAATTTGAATTCCAGAAATCCTGGCATTTTCTTTCTTTCTTTTTTTTTTTTAGTTTCACAAATTTTCTAAGCTTATTTTTTTACCTGTAATTTTGGTATAGAATCACTAAATTGCATTACTTTTAGAGAGTTCATTCCAGGTAGAGTATGGCATATTTGGAATAATTTAGAGATTTCATTGGATTTTTGAAGACCTGAAACCTTTTCAAATTTGAATCTACTCAAAGAAGTATTCAAAGTGTACCAGTTCTGTGAGGAATAAAAATCCAATTGGATAGTTTAGTTGAATTCAAATATATTATTTGCATGAAGCAAATACTGGATAAATTTTGGATTAAGACAAAAATTAACAGCATTGCTAACATCAAATCAAAATGGTGTCTTTTTTGTGCATTGCTTCTGTGTCTAGATTCCTTTAACACAGTAGAATATGTTAAATCACACTATAGAAATAACTATAATAACATTCATTATAGTAAAATGCCCTAAATTATTAACACTTCTAATCATTTGAACTTATATATCAATTGTTCAGGTGAATTATGCTTTTGATGTTCCTAATGTATTAATAGTCTATGTATAAAAAAGAATAAACATATGTGGTTAAGCATGATGCTTTTAAAAACATAATGGACTGGAAGCAGTTAGAAGCTTACTTATGCTAAACAAACTACCAGTTACTTTATGAAAAGGAAGTCTTAATGGTTCAAACTCAAATTCAAAAACAGAAGCAGTATTACAAATACAATAGATAAGCAGGGCAGTAGAATTGCTCAGATCTTAAGGCCACTTGTCAACAAACCTGATGAATTGATTTCTTCCCTGGAGTATAACATGGTAAAGGAAAGAACTTACTCCTTTGGACTGTCAACTGACATTGACATGCACTATAAAATAGAAGCACCCTATATCACTCCTTCCACTCACTCACTAAATAATTCAATAAACATAATAAAAAAGGAATGGAACATGATCGGAAAGAGAAAGAAGCAGAAATGCTTTAGAGACTCATCAAGGTTAGACATGATGACTTTGCTTCATCGAGAAGCTTCTCATGACCCTCTACACCTAATTATGCACAGTATTCTCTCTAAATACACTCATATGTTCATGTATGTGTGAGATAATATAGAAATTCCAGTAACATAATGAATCATGCACTAAATAAATTATATATTGGTATTAATAATGTAATGCACTATTCATCAATTAATTTATTATTAGCCAGAGAGAGAAGGCTCAAATATTTTTATTCTTTGAATACATGTACCTTTAGACATGACATTATACCACAGAAAAATGAAAATATATACCTTTAAATTAATGGACCTCAGTTGTGGTTTAGGGAGCATAATTATAATCATATGAAAGATATGCTTTCTCCTGTGTATCTAATTAAATGTACTGTTATAGAGAGCTGTCATCAATGAAATAATGTATAGAGCAATGTGGAATATACACACAAAGGAAGGCTGGAAAGACTGGTAATAATACTTCAGGTAGCTATTATATCTGCATGGTAGATAGCCACAAAATAAGCCAAAAATTCAGTGTATAGAGCCTGAAACAAGCAAATAGTCACCAAGGAGCCAGGTTCGTGCATAGGAGCTTCTACAAAGGATTGCAGCCTTGCCAGCACCTTCATTTTAGTGAATGAACATAATTTTGAAAGGCTTTTGATAACCAGCTTTGTTAGAAGGTAAGCTTGTTTTTCTTTTACATCACTGTGCTAATGTTTGTTGCAACCTCTTTAGAGAACTAGTAAAGCATCCCTGTTAACTCAGTTATAGACCTTTATGTTCATTTACATTTCTAAATTAAACGTTTTATAAAGAAGCATCAGTATTTTCTACATCGATAAATTTTCATATGTAATTCTTCTTTATCTAATGCACCCATATAAGATTTTACCTAATAAGGCTGCTGCCTGCTTATGAGAAACATAGATTCCTATTATTTATGACTGACATGGTTTTAGAATTTAAATAACAATGGAAGTTGTGCCTTCAAAAGAACAAAAATGTCTTTAGGTTACTATGTAAGACTGCTTTATTTCTCTAACAGAGTTGGATGTTTCTTCTCTCGAGAACACTTATGTATAAATCAATATTCATTGGGTCCTCATCGTGTTTCATTCAATAAGATGTGCTCATTCTCTTTCATCTTAGATATGAGGTTACTTAAAAGAACAAGATGTCTTTTTAACCTCTATTATGGCTAAGGATGAACTGAGAGTATGAATAATGTTGTAGATGTGTTCAACAATTTCTTACGAGATAAACCATAATATTTGTGATATTAAAACTATCACTGTCAATAAGCATAATTAAAGAATCAGTTTAATCTCCATTTATGGTACTTGGAAGAAGATTTAAATGGTCACATATGGGAAGAGGAAACTTAAGTTGTTACACGGTGGTATTTCCTTAGTGAAAACAACGAAACAAGACTTCCAAGGGATGTTTTTAATTCAAAGAAATTGAAGTTAGAAGATTTGATCAAAGTTGTACTCCTTTCTATTAGAAAAACTAAGATTTGTGGCAATGTCACTGAAGAAAAGCCAAGGGGTAGTCACCAAGAGCTAATTGTGTATGCTGTATCTAATAAGGTTGCTGCCTAATGCACTTCATACACCCAAGTCTTTATTGCCCAAGAGACCTTAACATCAGGAGCATTATTGGAAGGGTTTCTCTCTACATATGTATTTAGCTATTTACCCTCCCAGAGTTAACATCAGACTTTCTCAAAAGGTTGATTGGTTCAGTCATCACTTTGATTTCCTGTCTCTTGTCACCTTTTGCAGTAATCACATAAGTAGTTTTTGTTGTTGTTTTTTAAGCAACCTGGATTAAGAAAATAGTTTTTCACTTGTACTAAGAGGTGTTTTTCATTAAACAACCTGATCAAAGTTGCTATTTTCAATTTATATGCTAATAAAGTGTACTTTAGAACTTATAAACATGCATTACCCAGTGGGACTTTATTCCTAGATCCAACGTAATCTATGGCCTCTGAGGATATCTTCAGGGTATAAGACTAAAGTAAAAATGGTTGTCAATTGAAAAACATGAGACCATAAGCAGGGGCTAAAAGCTTATAGAAATAAATGATAAATTTAAGAAAGACCTGAGGGTAATATAGATATAATAAAAATTGCATAATTTTTCAACATTAATTATTCAAGATTCTGTTGTTCTGTATCATATGATTGGTGCAAGTAAGCATTTATAATTTGAACTCACCTTTATGAACCTTTATTTTTTGCATACATATTTACTGTTATGTTTGGTAAACATTGTTTTGGTCAAAATTAACTTCTTTGAGCACTGAGTGATGACTGAATTATTTTAGATGTTATTTCTGATTTTCAGATATTGGGAATAGAAAGAAATTCTTAATTTAAGATTGATCTGATAGCTTTTAATGTAATTTGTCGCAGAAAAAGCTGACTGCCCTGATGCAAAAACTTGACAAATGGAAGAACACTAAACAGATTTTTTTATATGAAGATTCATAATATTGGGATTACCCAAAGTGACACAATGTAGTTCGGTGGTTACATTTAAGCTTTTCTCAGAAAAAGAAAATATTTTCCTATAATACGCAAAGAGCTTGAACTTTTATTGTAAAAATCCTTTTGACAAAAAACAGAGAGACCTTGAAGCAGTCAATAGTGGTTTTGTAGAATACATGAAAAAGAAAAATAATTACCAGAAAAATCCTATGGTACATGGTAGCCATGTGTAATAAGGAATGAAAAAGTGACACAGAGTGGATACAGTGTGGTGATATATTAATGAGAGGAGAGTGACAACATAAATTTTCCAAATTCCTCTTCCTGATAAAAGAGATTTCTCATAGGTTTATATTAAGCAGTAGAGGAGCAAAAGATAAAGAGTGTTAAAATTCTGTATTGGAAGGAACTAAAAAACCTGCTATCTATCTATCTATCTATCTATCTATCTATCTATCTATCTATCTATCTATATTTTACTTATATATATATCATCTTTATATGTATTTTTTCTATATCTGTCTATTTCTTTATGTACATACAAATATGTATATACATATAAATATATGTGTTTGTCTGTATGTGTGCCTTAGATAACTTTTTTTTGGTTTGTTATATAAAGCATTCTGGAAATAAAAATGAGAGACTCCTGAAAAATCCATGCCCAAGACTGATAATATACTTTTAAATAATATTCTGGATTTATTATCACTAGATTAATTTTACTTAGAATTAAAAATATTTTTGATAGTAAATATTTTATATGAATGCTTTATTAATCTCATAAAATGCTGGTATAATTGTGTAGGTTTATCATTTATGCTGACACAGTTTTGTTAATTATGTTCTGTATATTGATAATTTTTTGTTAATTTTCAGTAGTGCATAAGGATAGATGTGAGAAAGACATAGAATCACAAAGAGAGAGAAACAGAATTAGTGTCAGTGATAGGAATATATATTTTAAAACTTCAAAGATTGTGATAAACATAATTTCAAAGCATTATTCTGGTGAACATCATGTTTTTTCACTTATATCCAACTTTCTCTTCTGTGTAAATGCCCAAATTTTACTACCTTTATATAACTGAAAATACAAGAAGCCAGGTCACTTCCAAGGCTTATGACAATTTAATTTACAGTATATCACATACTTAATCATCTATGAATATTGAATTAGAATATTTGTAAAAAAATATATAATTATAATAATCTCATATTCTTATACTGTACTGAAAGAGAGTATGGTGATTTGAATGAGAATGTGCCCTATAAGGTAATATGGTTGAATACTTTGTCTCTAGGTCCTGAAACTCTGGACTGAATAACCTTGGTCCTATTTATCACAGAAATTGAAAAGTACCCATACAAAGTAGATTCATTATGAAGCTATGTGTTTACTAAAATAAAAGTCTTAACTAGAATAGTGTAATATTTCCATACTTTAATTCAAAAGATGCTATTTGTATTGTTGTCAGAATATAAAAGTTGCTAACAGATATTCAGTAAAGTATAGAGCGAAACAACATTCGGAGCTTGCTACAGCGTCAGTGGGCTATGCCTGAGAACTAATGTTTTCTTACTCTTTCAAGGGGAGGGAGTGGAAGACATGAGACATATGATGCCCCCTTAGTAACCACAGTTTCTGCTTAAGCTTTGCATTTTTTGAAGGTTCCAGACATGCTTGCCCCAGCCATCATGTACTAGTAGGTGCCCCATCTCAGCATGATCAAATACTTCAGTGGCTCTGTCTGTTTCAGTACATCTAGACTTGGCCATCTGAAGGTTATCAAAGTCTCTTGGCTTTATATCTGGTGCCATTTCCCTTTTTGTGGAAATAATTCAGTTTCAGTGAGTCTCCCACATAGAATCCAAAGCAGAAATCAATTCTTTACAGTAACCCATGGCAGTTAGGGTGATTCTGAAGATAGAATGAAGTTTCCTGAAAACTATGTTTGAAAAGGGGGGAATAGTAATAGTTGGTAATAGAGTGAATACTTGTGACCTATTATTTATGGATAATTTACATTGGTATAGTTTTTGTATATTAATACAAGATCAAATGATATTTGTTACTTTTGTTTATGTTATTTGTACTTGTATACAAAGTTATTTTGTCAGATTGTATATATACATGTTTCTACCTTGTTTTAGGACATTTTGTATATTAATACAAATTTTAGGTTATATTTTCATATTATCATAGGTCAATAGTTGTTCATGTTTGCTGTACATACAATTAGATCAACAATGTTCTTTAGATACATAGAAATTGTATTCTGTCTACTTAGGTATTCTTCAACCACTTCAAGGATCTGTGGGACATGGCATTTAAATAATTTAGGGTTCTGTTGACATGAGACATGATTGCTTCTGACAGCACTCATCTATTCCCAAAAGAATGTTGAGCACCAAAGACATTCCACTTGGAGCTTGTTTTCTTCTTGGCAAAACTGGCCTTTGGACAAGGAATTGACAATGCCTCAACCACTGACAAGTTACATGATATACAGAAATAGATAAGCAGGACTGTCAAATCTTGCCAAGACAGGGTAAAATAGTTTTAAAATTTTTATTGCCTCTGAAAATGTTCTGTTAGTTACACTAGTCCTTAGCCAAAGTTGGTTGCTTCAACTTTGCAAAATGAGATTTTGGGTGATTGCTTAGGTAGCTAAATGTCTCTATCATATATTGCTTGCTTTGAAGGTACTTAATTGTACTTCCTGCCTGCTTAAGCAATATCTCCCTTCTCAGGTCTTTGATGTGGTTGAATATTAAATAGTCATAGTTACTGTAGTCTTATGATCTAGCCAAGACTTAGTATACAAGACTTAGACTCCATAAGATACAATATTTATTAAAACATTTGGCATATGTTCCTTACATAATATTATTTATACTGATTGTAATTAGAATCTTATACTTGTTATCTGTTCCTAGTGTATATTGTTTTGTATCTGGTTTGGAACTATCTTACTTAAACAAAAGGGGAGATGTTGTGGGAGCTCCTTCTGCTCCTACAGCCAATAGCCTTTAAGATAACATCCCACTGGGTGTGGTCTTTTATACTTCTAAAGAGCAGCAGGAACCGGACACCTCTCTCTCTTGCTTCTGGCTCCCTTTCAGGCAGCTAGACTCTCTGTTTCCTGTTTACAATGAGAGGACTGTTGTTTGGGACAATAATCTGTAAGATTTTCCCCTTAAATAAATAACCCTTTTATTTATCCATAGTTCTTAACTGGTGTGGGATTGTTTTTGTGGCTTCAAAATTCGAAGCAGAAAACAGTTCTTTACAGTAAGCCATGGCATTTATGGTGATTCTGAAATTAGATTGAAGTTTTCTTCAAACACCATGCCTAAATCAGAGCCTCCTGAGCTGTATAAACTCTTTCAAATAAATATGGCTGTCAAGGTGGCAGTAGAAAAATTACTGAAGAAGCCCTATTTGGTTGAGAGGTCCTGCAGATTCTGCAAAAGCAGTGGCTCTATCATCCTGTGTGCCACTACTTTGGGGATCAGTTGTAGGATCGGTCACAGCAGAATCCTCTGGGATCTGAACTGCAAAATGTGGTCTGCCCCTCTTCCCTATACTTGTTCATAATCTGAGTAGCTAAATGTTTCTGAGAACAATAAGAGGGGAGCCACTCGGACATGTCAGTCACTCAAGTAGCTCCAAGCAGGTTAAAGTAAGCAATAAGAAACGATTAACATAAAATCTACATTCTTCTGTAACAAATTTCATCTAACAAAATATTACATATAACAAAATAGATATAGAAAAGGTTCGTAAGTCATAAACTGGTTCAGAACAGTTTCTAAACATTGTTCTATTTCCTGGTACCTGGCCTAACTATGTACAAGATGCCTTGTTTTCAAGCAATGAAAGAGCAGGTGTAAAAGCTCCCCTTGGAAGAAGGCTTAATCTTTTAGATCCAGAAAGAAAGGATTTTTTTTGAAGCTCTTCTGATAACACGAACTATACATAGTAAAATATGTCCATAATGTTTTAATTTTTACAATTTTGGGGTTATTTCATATGTTAATGTCATGAGAATTCATCAACTCATATCAATCTAACTATATTTCTGCGACTTGCCTTTTTATGTTTCTGTCACATTGAAAAACAAGATAGTTATAATTGATTTGTTTCAGGTGTATTTTTATGTGTGTTATAATCTTATTCCAATTTTTTTGTCTAGTTCAATTATATCTTTTAATTCTTGGCATTTTAAGTCACAGAGTAGCATATTAGTTTAAATGCCATTTTAAAAATTAAAGATCTGATTTTATTAATCATCAAGATAAATTAATTTTAATATTCTATTAATATTAATAAAATAACAGTTAAACTGTCAAGACATTGCTTTATAATTTTGATTTTGAAAAATTATTTGGCTTCCTGAACAGCTAATAAAATATTTTGTCATTGATACAAAGCATTTTAATGTAGAAATACTTTTTTATGTTTCAGTGACTTTTTCCTAGGAAAGCAGCATAGAAAGTCTAGAGAATAAGAGGTTTTTAATCTCTTATTTTTACACAGTACAGGTATTATCAATATACATTTTTTTAATTGAGTTAGTTTTCATGCAATTTTCTTTCTTTCTTTTTTTTTGGTGGGGGGGGGGTTTCAATACAGGCTTTTACTTTCTCTGTGTAGCTTTGGATCCTGTCCTGGGATCCACTTTGTAGATCACCAGTTTGGCAGCAAACTCACAGATATCTACCTGCCTCTGCTCATATGCTCTGAGATTAAAGGTATGCACCACCACCACTTGGCTAAGACAATTTTTTATATACACACAATATTCTGCTACTACTAGTCTCCATAAATAAATAAATAAATAAATAAACATGTAATTTATGTTTATAAATTATAAATAATTATAACTATTAATAATTATATTTGGGAAGCAGCTGCTGGTTATTTGGGAACAGGCAGTCAGGACAGAAAACTTTTGCCTAAAGTTTAGGCTACCACTAAAGTTTAGTGGTAAAGTCAGTTACCACTAAACTGACATGCCACTAGTGAACACATTTTTTTCTATTTTTATTGTTTTTCTTGAGCTATACATTCTTTTGATGCTCCTCTCTCTTCCTCTCCTTCCCCTTCTACCCTCTTCTGTGACCTCCACATTACCAATTTACTCAGGACACCCTGTCTTTTTATCCTTTCTGTGTAGATCCTTGTATGTCTCTCTTAGGGTTCCCTAGGTTGTCTAGGTTGTCTGGAGTTGTGATCTGTAGGTTGGTTTTTACTTTGCTTTATGACTAGAAGCCATTTATGAGTGAGTACATATTGTATTTGTCTTTCTGGGTCTGGGTAACCTCAATCAATATGTTCTGTTTTGTTTTTTCTAGATCCATCCATTTGCCTGCAAAGTACTTCTCAGCGGTAAAAAAATTAATGTCATTGTGGACACATTTGATATATTGGGAAGGTAAGTTAGTCAGTGTTTCTTAGAGTCACAGAACACATGGAGTGAATCCCCTCTGGCATATATATATATATATATATATATATATATATATATATATATATATATGTATATATATACAGACAGACAATGTATTAGGATGTTTTACAGGCTGAAGTCCAAATAATCCAACAATGACTAGCTGTAAATGGAAAATCCAACAATCAAGCAGTCACTCAGATCCATGAGGCTTTCTATATCAGATGGTCTTCTTTATATGCTGGAATACCAAAGAAGTAAGCAGCAATGCCAGTGAAGTAACAGATTTGATTTCTAGGCAAAGACAAGCAGGCAAAATAAAGAAATCAATAAAAAGGAGCCCTTCCTTCTTCCATTGTCCATCCTTATATAGGATTCTAACAGAAGGCATGGTCCAGAATAGAGGTGTGCATTCACACCTCACAATCTGGATTAAAGGCTTTTGTCATCCCACCTTGTTTTCCAGACCAAAAACCTGTGTCTTCCAGCCTTAAAATACTAACCAAAGGCGTGTTCTCTTCGAGCATCAAGATCTGGATCACAAGTGTGCCCTCCATTTCTGGATGGAAGTTCATTCCAGATATAGTCAATAACCGAGATTAGCCATCACATTTGTTATTATAATATGCAGGTTTTACAAGTAAGGAATTCTCTCACACAGGTCAATAGAGTTTCTGTTATGTAATCTATAACTTCTGTGAACAGTTTTCCCAGACATGCTTGGTATCTTTTTTCAATTTCTTAAGAAAAAATAGTTTTAATTTTTTACTTATTTTTTTCGAATCGAAGACTCAGAAACCACAAACCTATGAACACCTGATTTTCGACAAAGGAGCTAAAATTATACAATGGAAGAAAGAAAGTATCCTTAATGAATGGTGCTGGCATAACTGCATGTCTACCTGTAGAAGAATGAAAGTATATCCATATCTACCACCACGCACAAAACTCAAGTTTTAATTTTTTATATGTCTGTAAGTTTCTTTGTTTTTAATAGCCCATACATTGTAGTTGTCCATGTTTGCTTATCCTTTTCAAGTTCCAACAATCCTACTCTCTAACATCATATTCTGTCCATTCTAATATCCCTTTCCTGAATCTTGCCCACTTCCAATGGCCACTTTCTAGTGCACTGATTTTCAATTATTTCCTTTTACTCGTACATTTCTCACTTTCATTTTTCTTTACATATAAATAAGTTTTAATTTATACAGAAAATTTTATAATCTATTCATCAGTTCTATATCTGGTATCATAAATTAATACATATGTTATCACCATTTTTGGGGAAAATACATGCATAAAAGGTACATAAGTTGTTGGAAAAGTGAAGTTTCTTTCCAGTGTTCTTAATCTTATTAATTACAGAATGTAAAAATGACTTAGAAGAAAGTTCAAGGATCATTTAATTACGGTTTAAGAGAAGAAAACACTGGACATGCATGCTTGCATATGAGGGTTCATACTTTCCAGGGGAAGGGAGTGTGGACTAAGGAGACAACAGCTAGAGTTTGGAGGGCATTCAGTGAGTACTATGATATTAATCAAAGTTCATTTATACTCTAATCCAAAAAGGGGGTGAAGACAAAAGACTTCCTTGTCATGATGCAAAGAACAAACAAAACTCCACACATCTTCAAACATCTAGTAACCACACCCGAGATCAAAATATCCTTTTGTCTAGGCAGAACATTCTGTAACTACACCTTATGTCAAGAATCCTGTCCTATAACCATGAATGTAGCAAGAACAGATCAGAACTCTTTGACATTTAGTCAAGGTGAAACAGATTCATTCTGTGGACCTCGACAAATGGTCTACAATTGGCAGTTTTTTGGAAGTAGGATATAGAAGAAAGAGAGCACATTGTCTGCAAGCAATCCAATGATAGAAATTAGACAGAAAATAACTTCATATGAAAAAGAGAGAAAGCTAAAACATTCTGGAAAGCATGCCTAGGCTTTGACAGATATCTGAAAAAGATCAAAAAATGTTTTTAAAAATTGTTATGCTGTTCTAATTAATTAAAGTAAGCAGGGGGCCTTAGGTAGCCACACTGTTGCACCTCCATAAGCAATTATGCCAGAGGTGGATAGGATATCATGGTAAGGAAATCACATTATCTCATTGTGTGAATAATTGTTCTTTCCATCTCCGTATGCTGGTTTAAGGAGAATCAGCTTTTCTGAAGATTCATATCAGAACCAGGTGATTGACAGGTCCAATTGGATTAATTCAAATATTTTTTGAGTAGCTTGAGATATTAGATTTCCTCCTACACCAGATTAATATCTTCCCTTAATGTACCTCCACAAAGTCATTGTAAAGGAAATTGTCACACATGTAGACTGATTCTATTTCCTAGCTATTGTGGATACAACAGACATAAACATGGATTGTATGCATTTCTGTTATGGAATATTATGCTTTAGGTATATTTACAGAAGTAGGTTAGCTGATTTATGTGGTAGTCTTATTTCTTGTTTTTTGTTTTGTTATTTGAATCTCCACACTGGTTTTCATAGTGATTGAACCTGTTAGTACTCCTATCAATGGTGAATAAGTGTTCTCCATTTCATGCATATACTTTCTTTTATTTCATTTGTTAATAACAGCCATTAATACTTAAATTGAAGGCTAGACAGTGCAAAATACTATTAATTCTAGCACTCTGGAGGCAGAAGTAGGCAGATTTCTAAGTTCAAGGCCAGCATGATCTACTGTGATAACCCACAGATTTGACCTGTTTCCATCTAGACTTAAGATCAGATAGTTCAAATCTATTCTTTATCCTTATGGCCAGACAATTGGATATTTGATCAATGGCCAGGTTATTGGATGCTTTGAGAATTAAGGAAGTTATTACACTTGTTTGTTCTTTGTGTCATGATATGAAAGGCTTTTGCCCCCCTCTTTGCTTGGGGTATATACAAGTTATGAGAAATAAATTTGAGGGGATATATTATTCACTGGATGCCCTTCTGAGTTTCTCTTTTGTCTCTTGTTTACTTCTTTCCTCAATCCTCACTCCCCTTCAGGCACGTTCAAATAGGTCAGTTCTGACAGACTACAAAATGTGTTCCCAGACAACCA
Source organism: Myodes glareolus (assembly GCF_982192425.1). NCBI lineage: Eukaryota > Metazoa > Chordata > Mammalia > Rodentia > Cricetidae > Myodes > Myodes glareolus. Next base: position 56,401,150 of record NC_142037.1, on the reverse strand, counting down.
GATCTACAAAGAGAAACCTTGTCTCAAAGCAAAGCAAAGCAAAACAAAACAAAACAAAACAACAACAACAAAAAAAAACCAGGAAAACAAAAACCAAAAGATTTGGGTAGAGTAGAATCTCAAAACTGTTTTTATTTCCATTTCTTTATTGAGTAATGATGCTGAACATATTTACATATTTTGTTGCCTATTTGGATTGCATTTCGTATTTTGGCAGTTCTAGTTGAAAATCTATACCCATTTTTTTTGAATGAGTCATTTTTTTTTGTTTTGATTTTTGAATTCTTTGTTAAGTATAATGTTCTTTCCAGTCAGTCCCTTTAAGAGACAAATCCTGCCTACTCCCTCCTCTGTCTGCTGAGGCAAGCAGATCTTTCTTCAGCCTAAGCCCCTTCCTTTCTGTCTTTCTCCCAAAGAGGCTGCTTCTGCCTCTCTCCCTTCTATGTACTTCTCCCTCTCCTTCCCTCTCTCTGCCATTCTCCCATTTTCCCTTCCCCCTTTCCCTTTCCCCTACATAGCCCACTAAATAAATACCCACTTTCTCTGCATGGTGTGTCTATCCATGTCTTTGTCTCTCACCAGCCACGTGGCTCCCTGACTGGGACCAGCTGCCTTCGTGGCCCACCATGGTTTTGTGACCATTGCCTACTGCTGCCACTTGAGCATTGCAGTATTTTATGTTACCATAACAGTAAGTATTAGATATTAATACTTTGTTATATATATATATATATATATATATATATATATATATATATATATATATACACCCAAAAAAGCTTTCCTATTTTGTAGGCTACTGTAGAGGCTAAAAAGTTTGAACCTATTTCTATGTTGTCTGAAGTAGAGTTTTAGCTTGTTCAATGTTGTTAATAGCAAGTGTGGCTCCGCAACCTGACCTAGCATATGGTTACTTGTAAGTGGAGGCTGCTTGTTCATTCCCGGCCACACAGACCCAAAATAATCACACAGAAAGTTTATTAATTGAATTAATATAATATAATAATAATAATAATAATAATAATAATAATAATAATAATAATTAAGCTTCTTGGCCAATTAGCTTAGGGTTCTTATTAGCTAACTTTTGCATCTTAAATTAACCCATTTGTATTATTGTGTGTATCACCAAAAGGCTATGGCTTACCGGTAAAATTTTGGCATCTGTGAGCAGTTCTTCCCAGAGAGGTGAGTGGGTGCTAGCCTGGGCAGCCTGCCTGCCTGTCTGGGAAGGGAGCACAGCCCTCCCCGCCTCAGCTTCTGCGGCAGGGTCTTCGGTGTTCCAAGGGACCCCTCCCCTCCCCCCACTGCTGTGGGCCCTTTGTCTCCTGAGTCCTGGGAAGACCAGCTAGCCCTGTTGCCCTGCTGAGCAGTTCTTCCCAGAGAGGTGAGTGGGTGCTAGCCTGGGCAGCCTGCCTGCCTGTCTGGGAAGGGAGCACAGCCCTCCCCCCCTCAGCTTCTGCAGCAGGGTCTTCGGTGTTCCAAGGGACCCCTCCCCTCCCCCCACTGCTGCGGGCCCTTTGTCTCCTGAGTCCTGGGAAGACCAGCTAGCCCTGTTGCCCTGCTGAGCAGTTCTTCCCAGAGAGGTGAGTGGGTGCTCACCACTGCCCAGGAAGAGAGCACAGCCCCCCCCCCCCCCCCAGCATCTGCAGCAGGGTCTTTGGAGTTCCAAGGGACCCCTCCCCTCCCCCCACTGCTGCGGGCCCTTTGTCTCCTGAGTCCTGGGAAGACCAGCTAGCCCTGTTGCCCTGCTGAGCAGTTCTTCCCAGAGAGGGCTGAGGAGCTCTATCCAGAGAGTGCTGTGAAGTCCTACCCAGAGAGTGCTGAGGAGTTCTATCCAGAAAGTGCTGAGGAGTTTCATCCAGAGTGGAAGAGATGGGCAGGCACCAATGCAAGAATTCCTCCAACAACCTGAAAGGCAACATGACACCGCCAGAATCCAGGGAGCTCGAAACTAGAAGAATTGAACACCCTACGCCAGAAGAAATAGAAGAAATTGACTCTAAGCGCTTCTTTATGAAAATAATAGAGGAAATTAAACAGGAGGTGAAAATCTGCCGTAAAGAAATGGAAGATAAGTATAACAAAAAAATTGAGGAAATGAGTAAAGAAATGGAAGAGAAATATACCAAAAAGTTTGAAGAAATGAGTAAATCCGTAAATGAAATTCTGGGAAACCAAGAAAAAACAATCAAACAGGTAATAGAAACAGTTCAAGATTTGAAAACTGAAATGGAGTCAATGAAGAAATCACAAACCGAGGGCCGGCTGGCTATGGAAAATCTGGGTAAACGAACAGAGACTTCAGAAACAAGCTTAACCAATAGAATACAAGAGATAGAAGAAAGAATCTCAGACTCTGAGGACACCATAGAGAAATTAAACACTCTGTCCAAAGAAAACAGCAAATCCAACAAATTCTCATCACAAAACATTCAGGAACTGTGGGACACAATAAAAAAACCAAATCTAAGAATAATAGGAGTAGAAGAAGGAGAAGAATTGCATTTCAAAGGTCCAGAAAATATACTCAACAAAATTATAGAAGAAAACTTTCCCATCCTAAAGAACGATATTCCTATGAAGGTTCAAGAAGCATACAGAACACCGAATAGACTGGATCAGAAAAAAACATCCCCTCGTCATATAGTAATCAAAACACAAAGCATTCAGACTAAAGAAAGGATATTGAAAGCTGCAAAGGAAAAAGGTCAAGTAACTTATAAAGGTAAACCTATCAGACTTACACCAGACTTCTCTATGGAAACCATGAAAGCCAGAAGGTCCTGGATAGAGGTACTGCAGAAACTAAGAGACAATGGATGCAAACCCAGACTACTTTACCCAGCCAAGCTATTGTTCACTATCAACGGAGAAAACAAAATATTCCAGGATAAAAACAAATTTAAACAATACGTAGCTACTAATCCAGCCTTACAGAGAATACTAGAAGGAAAATCACAACCCAAGGAATCCAACATTCCCAACACTGCCTACATTAACTCAGACATTTAGCGACCCTCCACAAGCACAACTCAAAGAAGGAAAACACATACACGCTACTACCCAAAAAAATGACCGGAGTCATCGATCACTGGTCATTAATATCACTTAATATCAATGGTCTCAACTCACCTATAAAGAGGCACAGACTTAGAGATTGGATACGAAAACAGGATCCAACATTCTGCTGTCTACAAGAAACACACCTCAACCACAAAGACAGACACCTACTCAGAGTAAAGGGTTGGGAAAAGGTTTTCCAAGCAAATGGACCTAAGAAACAAGCGGGTGTGGCCATTCTAATATCTAACAAAATCGACTTCAAACTAAAATCAATCAGAAGAGATGGAGATGGACATTTCATACTCATAACAGGAACAATTCATCAGGAAGAAGTCTCAATCTTGAATATCTATGCCCCTAATATAAAGGCACCCACATATGTAAAAGAAACTCTTCTAGAACTCAAGGCAGTCATCAAACCACACACACTAATAGTAGGAGACTTCAACACGCCTCTCTCACCAATGGACAGGTCAATCAGACAGAAACCTAACAGAGAAATAAGAGATTTACTGGAGGTACTGAATCAAATGGACTTAACAGACATCTATAGAACACTCCACCCAAATAGGAAAGAGTATACCTTCTTCTCTTCAGCTCATGGAACCTTCTCGAAAATTGACCACATACTTGGTAACAAAGCAAACTTCCACAGATACAAAAATATATTAGTGACCACCTGTGTCTTGTCAGATCACCATGAATTAAAATTAGAATTCAACAACAATGGTACCCCCATGAAGCCAACAAACTCATGGAAGTTGAACAGTCAACTACTAAATCACCCCTGGGTCAAGGAAGAAATAAAGAAAGAAATTAAAGTCTTCCTTGAATATAATGAAAACAAAGACACAACGTATTCAAACCTATGGGACACAATGAAAGCAGTGCTAAGAGGAAAGTTCATAGCACTAAGTGCCCACCTAAAGAAAACAGAGAAAGCAGACATTGGAGACTTAACAACACACTTGAAAGCTCTAGAAAAAAAAGAAGCTGATTTACCCAGGAGGAGTAGAAGACTGGAAATAATCAAACTGAGGGCTGAAATCAACAAAATAGAAACACAGAAAACAATTCAAAGAATCAAGGAAGCAAAAAGCTGGTTCTTGGAGAAAATTAACAAGATTGACAAACCCCTATCCAAACTAATCAAACGGCAGAGAGAAAACTTGCAAATTAATAGGATCAGAAATGAAAAGGGGGACATAACCACAGACACAGAGGAAATACAGAGAATCATTAGATCTTACTACGAAAGTTTATATGCCACAAAGTTGGAAAATGTAAAAGAAATGGACATTTTTTTAGATAAGTACCATATACCAAAGTTGAACCAAGACCAGGTGAACAATCTAAATAGACCTGTTAGTCGTGAAGAACTAGAAGCTGTTATCAAAAATCTCCCTACCAAAAAAAGCCCAGGACCAGATGGTTTCAATGCAGAATTCTACCAGAACTTCCAGGAAGAGCTAATACCTATACTCCTTAATGTATTCCACAATATAGAAAAAGAAAAGTCACTGCCAAACTCCTTTCATGAAGCTACAGTCACCCTAATACCAAAACCACACAAAGACACAACCAAGAAAGAGAATTACAGGCCAATCTCACTCATGAACATCGATGCGAAAATTCTCAATAAAATACTGGCAAACCGAATCCAAGAACACATTAGAAAAATCATCCATTATGATCAAGTAGGCTTCATCCCAGAGATGCAGGGATGGTTCAACATACGCAAATCTATCAATGTAATCCATCATATAAATAAACGGAAAGAAAAAAATCATATGATCATTTCATTGGATGCTGAAAAAGCGTTTGACAAAATTCAACACCCTTTTATGATAAAGGTGTTGGAGAGACTGGGGATACAAGGATCATACCTAAATATAATAAAAGCAATATACAGCAAGCCGACAGCTAACATCAAATTGAATGGAGAGAAACTCAAAGCCTCTCCACTAAAATCAGGAACACGACAAGGCTGTCCACTCTCTCCATACCTCTTCAATATAGTGCTTGAAGTTCTAGCAATAGCAATAAGACAACATAAGGGGATCAAGGGGATTCGAATTGGAAAGGATGAAGTGAAACTTTCGTTATTTGCAGACGATATGATAGTGTACATAAGCGACCCCAAAAACTCTACCAAAGAACTCCTACAGCTGATAAACACCTTTAGTAACGTGGCAGGATACAAGATCAACTCCAAAAAATCAGTGGTACTCCTATACACAAAGGATAAAGAAACGGAGAGGAAAATCAGAGAAACATCACCTTTCACGATAGCCACAAACACCATAAAATATCTTGGGGTTACTCTAACCAAGGATGTGAAAGACCTATTTGACAAGAACTTTAAGCCTTTGAAAAGAGAAATTGAGGAGGATACCAGAAAATGGAAAGACCTCCCCTGCTCTTGGATTGGGAGAATCAACATAGTAAAAATGGCAATTCTACCAAAAGCAATCTACAGATTCAATGCAATCCCCATCAAAATCCCATCAAACTTCTTCACAGACCTTGAGAGAACAATAATTAAGTTTATATGGAAAAACAAAAAACCCAGGATAGCCAAAACAATCTTATACAATAAAGGAACTTCTGGAGGCATTACTATCCCTGACTTCAAACTCTATTACAGAGCTACAGTATTGAAAACAGCTTGGTATTGGCATAAGAACAGAGAAGTCGACCTATGGAATCGAATAGAAGACCCAGATACTAACCCTCAAACCTACGAACACCTAATTTTTGACAAGGGAGCTAAAGGTATACAATGGAAGAAGGAAAGCGTCTTTAACAAATGGTGCTGGCATAACTGGATGTCAACCTGTAGAAGAATGAAAATAGATCCATATCTATCACCATGCACAAAACTCAAGTCCAAATGGATTAAAGACATCAACATCAATCTGTCCACTTTGAACCTGATAGAAGAGAAAGTGGGAAGTAGTCTACAAGATATAGGCACAGGAGGCCACTTCCTAAGTAGGACCCCAGCAGCACAGACAATAAGAGAAACAATGAATAAATGGGACCTGCTGAAACTGAGAAGCTTCTGTAAAGCAAAAGACACTGTCAGTAAGACAAAAAGGCTGCCTTCTGACTGGGAGAAGATCTTCACCAACCCCTCATCAGACAAAGGTCTGATCTCCAGAATATACAAAGAACTCAAGAAACTAGACACTAAAACTCTAATTAACCCAATTAAAAAATGGGGTACTGATCTGAACAGAGAATTCACAACAGATGAACTTCGAATGGCCAGAAGACACTTAAGGTCATGCTCAACCTCCTTAGCGATCAGGGAAATGCAAATCAAAACCACTTTGAGATACCATCTTACACCTGTCAGAATAGCTAAAGTTAAAAACACCAATGATAACCTATGCTGGAGGGGATGTGGAATGAGGGGAACACTCATCCATTGTTGGTGGGAATGCAAACTTGTGCAGCCACTTTGGAAATCAGTGTGGCGGTTTCTCAGGAAACTGGGAGTCAACCTCCCTCAGGACCCAGCAATTCCTCTCTTGGGAATATACCCTAGAGATGCCCAAACATACTACAAAAGCGTTTGTTCAACTATGTTCATAGCAGCACTATTTGTAATAGCCAGAACCTGGAAACAGCCTAGGTGCCCCTCAATAGAAGAATGGTTAAAAAAGGTGTGGAACATATACACATTAGAGTTTTACTCAGCGGTAAAAAACAATGACATCTTGAATTTTGCATGCAAATGGATGGACATAGAAAACGCTTTACTGAGTGAGGTAAGCCAGACCCAAAAAGAGGAACACGGTATGTATTCACTCATAAGTGGATTCTAACCATAATTAAAGGTCTTTGAGCCTATTATTCGTGATCCTAGAGAAGCTAAATAAGAAGACGAACCTGATGAAGATTATTTAGCTATCCGCCAGGAGGTAGGAAATAGTCAAGAGTCCCAGGTAACCTTGGGTGCATGGGGGGGGGAGGGTTGATGGAAGGGGAGAGGGTTAGAGAGAAGGGAGTAGGGGAGGAATGGAGAAAGCTTGGTTGACCGGGATGGGGGGAAGGGAGGAAGGATGAATGTGGGATCAGGGAAGAATATATTTCAACTAAGGGAGTCATATTAGAGTTTACAGGAAACTTGATTATATATGGGATCCCAGGTCCAAGGAGAGATCCCCAGATTGTTCTCTGGACAGAGGAGGGGGTGCCTGAACCGGCCTTGGCCCGTGACCATACTGATGAATATTTTGCTTATCACCATAGATCCCTCATCTGGCGTTGGATGACGATACAGATGGAGGCCCGCGTTGGAGCACCGAACTGAGCCCCCCAAGATCCAAACGAGGAGCAAAAGGAGGAAGAAAATGACGAAGGACTGCGAGGGATACTATCACCCACTGATACAAGGGGTCGGATCTAATGAGAGTTTACCAAGGCCAGATGGACCGTGACTGAACGAGCATGTGATCCAACCAGATTCTCTGAATGTGGCCGGATTTTCTGAATGTGGCTGGCCTGCAGTCTTTCCGAGAAGCCTTTGACAATGACACTGGGACTGGTTTCCTCTGCATATACTGGATTTTTGGGATCCAGTCTGTTTGGATGCTCACCTTCCTGGACCTGGAGTGAGGGGGGAGGAACTTGGACTTTCCACAGGGCAGGAGACCCTGACTTCCCTAGGGGACAAAGAGGGAGGAGGAGAGGGAGGGGGGGAGTGGGAGGGCGTTGGGAGGAGTGGCGTAAATGGAAACTTTTTATAATTTAATAAAATTACAAAAAAAAAAGAACAAATGAATGTAAAAAAAAAATTTGGCATCTGTCTCCTTCAGACAGGCATCTCTCTGACTCCACCTTCTTTTCTCCTCTATTTCTGATTGGAATTCCCACCATGCTCTATTATGCCCTGCCATAGAACCAAAGCATATTCTTTATTAACCAATGGTAACAAAACACATTCACAGCATACAGAGGGGAATTCTGTATCAATTACTTGGTTTCTTTGACATTAAGATGTTCTATACAGGTAGATTCACTCTACCCAATTGGTCAGGAAATTCAAATACTTCTGCTTCTCCTTTTGAAATAGGAGATTTAACCTGGGGATTGTCTGCCTTCAGGATACTTGGTCCAAGCCAAGCGGGTGGGTTCATTGCCTAAACAACAGAATGCTAATGACTTGATATCTCAAAGGATTGATGCAAATAACTTTTCTAACTGTCCTTTGTATCATGTTAAAGCAGTCTTTTGTCTTCTTACCCCTGATGTATTGGGGTATGAAAGTGTAAGGAAAGTTTAAAACAGGTGAATTTCAGTATTCGCTAAAACTTTCTGTCTGTACTATCCTATATTTTCTGTTTTATTATTTTCGCTATCAACTTTGATCTCCTTACTTATTTTTCTAATCTGTGTGCCCCTACCCTGGTAAGTGGTATACTTGTAAAGCATGGTCTCCAACAGGCTGCAACTTCATTAAAATGGTTCTTTTGAAGTATAGAAGCTTTTGAAAGTAATTAAGGTTTTATTTTTTCTTTCTTTCTTTCTTTTTTTTTGGAGGGGAGGATTGTTATACACATGTTGTACATATGTGTGAAAGCCTCTAGACATCTGGAGTTCAGGAGAAGGTATTGCAAGTTGTCCTTTATCAATCTCTTTGTTATTACTTTTAATCATGGTCCTTCTCTGAGCTTGAAGTTTCAGTATTTGGGCTCTGCTGGCAGCATGAATTCCCCAAATTGATCCTTCTATCTCTGCATGCCCTTACCCCACAACAGCTGTGGGGTCACAGAAGCACATAAAACCAAATCATTCTTCTTATTTGTTAAAGGGATTTTATGGCCTGAACTCAATATTCAGCAAGTGTTCTTAAACATTAAATTGTCTCTCCAGCCAAATAATTAATTTTCCTTGTTTACCTTTTATAACTATAACATTATCATCCCTCTCTGCCATTTTCCTTAACAAGTCAGTATCCTTATAGAACAAGTTTCAATGTCTTTTTCTTCTCAGTAAATTATTTTCAAGTGAAATAATTTTACACAGTCTAGGGAATTTGTATTGAGTTTTATAAAATAAGTCTACAAATTAAGCATTTACTGTAAGAAACCATAAAGAAATTTGTTTATAAGTAATTCTTTGGTGTACATATAATTTTAGCAATTGTTTTTAAAAAAACAAGCTTATATACTATTTTAGTTAAGGTTTCTATTGCTGTAACAAAACACCATGGCCAAAAAACAAGATGGGGAAGAAAGGGTTTATTCAGTTTATATTTCTACATTGTTGTTCATCACCAAAGGAAGTCGAACAAGAACTTAAGCAGGCCAGGATCCTGGATGAGGAACTGATGCAGAGTTCATGGAGGAATGATGCTTACTGGGTTAGTTCACATGTCTTGAACAGCCTACTTACTTATAGAACTCAGGACCACCAGGCAGCCTAGGTTAGGCACAACCACAATGGGCCAGGTCTTCCTCCATTGATCATTAATTAAGAAAATGCCTTTCAATTGGATCTTATGAAGTCATTTTTTCAACTGAGATTCCTTCCACTCTTATGACTCTAATTTGTGTCATGTAAGTATAAAACTAGACAGTACATATACTAATGAAAAGAATGTGCTTAAATGTTTTGACATGAAGATTTGAATACTTCCTGAATATTTGATAGTGAAGGATGTAGGACATCTCTCCATTATTTACAGAATTGAATGTTATATTGATTTTTTTCATTTGTGCATGATTTTGTGGGTATGAATATGCATATATTCTTATTTTTATGTGTAGGCAGATATTCATATTGTGACCATATGTGTACTCAAAGTTAATGTTGGCAATATTCTTTGATTGTTTTCTGCTTAATTCATTGAGGAAAGTCCTCTCAGTTGAACTCACAGTTTACTGATAGGTTATTAGGGTTAGCCAGCTGTTCTATCTCTACTTCCTAATTCTTGGAAATACCTGTGATTTTTCCAAGCCCACTATTAACATATATGTGGGTTATGGAGATCTGCTTAGTCTCCATATTTGTACGTCAAGTAATTTAACCACTGAGTCACCATCTCCCTATCCCTGATATTTGGAAGTTGGGTTGTCAACATTGAGATGACTTCATTATGAATATTTGTAGTATCCAATGTCAAAAACATTTTTAAGATCATTTTAAAATTTGCTTGAAATTCTCTCTTAAATCTAAAATAAAACTAATGCAGAGGAAAGTGTAGAGCTCAATAAAAATCAATAAAACTAATGCAATAATATTAATATGAAGCACAGTTTAGAAACTCAAATAACAACTTTTAGAATCAGTCTTTCTAATGCAGTACAGCCCAAGTATACTGCAAATTGATTTTTATATACTGATGACTAATGTTAAGAAAATACTATTCTTAAGTGTTCTTTTTACTTTCTGTAGTTAAACTAGTGTTTCTCCAACAGCAGAAAACTTATAAGGTACATGAAAACACTGCAATTAGAAACACACACTAGAATGTAACCCTAGGCAAGTTGTTTCAGGCAGCCTTTACAGGTACTGAATGATGCAAAGACAAATACACTACAAAGATCATATGTTGTGTGTTCAAGAGTCATGGCTCTTGTGAATTCACATGATGCACCATGGATAATCTCTAGCAGAAACATCTGAATTCTTTATTATGGTTGATTGTGAATTAAAATTTGGTTGTTGAATGTTTGTAAAGAAACATTTTGCTACTTCCAGTTTTGTCCTGATACCCCCATCTTGACTTGCACAATCCCCACACGAAGTCACAAGTCACACTACAAAATGTTGTAATATAGAATTTCTTATCAAGCTGCCATACAGAAAGCATTCTTCCTTTTCAGTTAGTTACTTCCTTTGTTTTACATTTGTTTTGAATTTTTGATACAAAATTTAATTAATTTTAAATTGTCTATTATAAGGTCAAGACTAGTAGTGATAGGCATTTTAGTATTTTGAAGCCAATACACTTAAACTGTCCTCAGCTTCAACACATTTCAAGAAGGTGGACTATGTTTACATATTTGTAAAAGACTGTGAAAACAGAAAACATATTTATTCATTATCCACTTGTTCATAACCCTTGCTAATGTTCAACAACCACCACAACAAAAACCACTGTTTATAACATTGTTTTAACATAAAAATTCAAACCAATTTAAATAAAAGATTCATCTGAAAATATAAAATACAGTATTTAGAAGATAAATATGGAAACATATAAGGGAAATAGTTTTAGAGTTCAGGTTATGAATATTTAAAATAATAGATAAAAATTAGCTAATTTTTAAAACATTAAATTGGATTGGAAAAATATAGGTTTGTAGTTTTTTTTCCTACTCTTTAAGGGGCTACCACCCAGCTCCTGAATAAATACACAGAGACTTATTCTTAGTGATAATTGCCCAGCCTTAGGTTGACTTGTTTCAAACTAGCTCTTCTAACTTATTTTTTTCCATTTCTCTTTAGCTACATTTTCCTCTTGTTTTTTTTTTATTCTATGAATCTTTTTGTTTTTATTCTATATGTCTTTATTTCCTTCTTAACCCACAATTGGCTGGTTTGGGTAGTTTTTTACTCTTCTTTCTTTTACTCTTTATTCTTTGTTCTTTGGGGAGGTCCACAATGCAGATACCATATGAAGACACACATTGTGACTTATTCTTATTCATAAATACACAACCTTAGTTTGGCACGTTTCTTGCCATCATTTCTTAACTTAAAGTTACGTGTCTATCATTTGTCTTTCGGATATATCTTTATTTTTATGTACCTTTCTTTTTACTCCTTGGCTGGCTCTGTAGATGGGTGGCCCAACCCTTGTGCCCTCCTCTCCTCATTTTCTCATTCCTTTAGACTCTATTCACAGATTTCTCTGCCTTCCAACCCCATCTATCTTTTTTCCTGCCTAGCCATTAGCTTGTCAATTCTTTATTAGACTAATCAGGTACTTTACACAGGTAAAGTAACTCAGCTTCATAGAGTTAAACAAATGCAGCTTTCAAGAATGCAACACATTTTTGCATCATTAAACAATTGCTCAACAGCATAAATGAAGAATGCAAAACAAACAAAGAAACAAACAAATAAATACACACAGAGAGACTTATTCTTACTTGTAAATACCCACATAAATTTGTTTTGTTTTTTTTGAGGGTTTGGGCATAGTTTATTTAGTGGGTTATGGAAGAAAAAAGAAGGGTGAAGAGGGAGAACCCACACAAATGTTATACATCTTGCTATAATATTCCACAATAGCTGACTGTGTGGGTAGCCACCAGAGTCCTCCTCTTCTTCCTTTTTTCTCACTCCTCCCTCTTCTCTCCACCTCCTATTTATTCTCTCCACCTGGAAGCCCTGTCTATCTCTCTATCTTTCCTAGCTATTGGCTGTTCAGCTCTTTATTGGACTAATCAGGTGTTTTAGATAGGCAACGCAGCACAGTTTTACAGAGTTAAACAAATACAACATTAAAAAATGCAACACATCTTTGAATTATTAAACAAAGCATAAGCAAATGAAGAACATCTTAAACTAATATTTCATAATATAGGATCATGTAAAATAGTCTCAAAAGAAAGCTTTACTCCTTATTATGTGTATCTACTTATATCTTTGTTTTTGAGAACGTTTTTCCTTGACATACTAAAAGAATTATTGTTTTCTTCTGTTTTTACTAGTGGTGTTCCCCAAACATGACTAACTACAAAGCAAATCTCCCAATGCATGTGTCAAAATAATGTGATTCATGCCGGAGTACAATGCCAGAAACAAAACTCTAGTGATATTTCTAGAGCAACACTTAATTAAGCTGTTGTTTATGCAGTAAATACAAGATCAGACTCTTGGGTCCAGCATCATGAACTAAGGGACTACAGAGCTTCACAGATTCTAATCAGAGGATGTGCTTTGTGTAGAGAGAGAGAAAAAAAAACTTCTAGAGGGGATAGCAGAGATTCTGACATATATTATCTGACCAAACACGTTTTTATGAATAAATTTTTTATTAGAGAGATCCAGATTTCAAAAGGCTAAGTAATATTATCGTAAATAACTCAACCAAACTCCATTTCTAAAAGTAAGAAAAATATTACTGTACAATTAGAACATGTCTCATCTTGTTTTATTTTTTGAAGTCAAGTTAAACAATTTATTCCACAATAGGATGATATTTGCTAATTAAAGTACAAAGTTCTTCTGGAATAACTTTCAGTATATGCAATATTGTTGTAGAGTGCAAATAGTTTCTGACTATTTATTTTTTAACAACCATTATAAAATATAGTATGCTCTCTGAAAAAAAGATGGAAATGAAGTCTGTAATATTAGGTACATGAAAATAAAGCATTAGAAGTATAGGATGACTTAGACACTCCTTTTGAGTTGAAATGAGGTGCAGTGGAGCCAACATTCTCAAGATAATACCACAGGTACTTGAAGAAAGATAGCTTAAGCTATGGAAAGAGGAGATTATCCAAATAGAAAATAAGTCAAAACATTCCTATTTAAAGTTAATATATTCCTATACATGGGATAAACCAAATATTCCACCAGTTACTCTTAGAAGGATATATATATATATATATATATATATATATATATATCCTATATATATATGTGATATATATATATACTCTTAGAAGGAAACATATATATATTTGTTTATAGGATATGCATTTAGTACATTTTTTGAAATGCAAATATCTGTAAACTTCTTTTGAAATGAGAATATTCATAATGAGAGAAAACAGGAAAACATTACCACTATGCCAGCTTCAAAAATAATACCTTGGAATTAACCTAACCAAGAAAGTAAACAATATTTGCAATTAAAATTTTCAAAGACTGAATATGAAATAGAGGAAGACACAAGAAGATGGGAAGGTGCCTCTGTGCTCAAAGATCAGAAAAAATATATTATGAAAACTCTATTTTAACTAAAATGTTCCATAGATTCAATGCAATTCTCATCAAAATTCTACTGACATTCTGCATAGATTTAGTCCAGGAAAAACAAATTATGAGGGAGCACAAAAGACAGAATGGCCAATGCAGTCCTATATAAAGACAAAGAAAGGTGCCAACATACCTGATTTCAAATTATATTCCAGAAACATAGCTCAGAAACAAAATATTACTAGCACAAAACAGGCATGTAGATGAATAGCATGAAATAACCTAGAAATGCAATACATGCGGGTACAATCATACAATTTTTGACAAAGTTGCCAAAAACATACCTTGGAGAAAATGTAGTCACTTTGGCAAATGCTGCAGGAAGGTTGCAATTTCAAATGCGGAAAACTGAAATAAGATCACCTCCTTTCATCCTCTATGATTATCAGTTCAAATGAGTAAAACAGATTACCTGAGATCTGGTATTCTAACCCTATTAGAGGAAAACAAAGGGAAATACTTCAAGACACAGGTACATGTGGTAGCATTCCGAAGAAATCCCTATAGTGCAAGATATACAAACAAGAAGGGACCAAGTGGATCAAAAGAGATTAAAAAACATCGTCTGAGTAACAGAGAAAACAACTGAGTGGACAAATGACTTATAGAATTGGAGAAACGTTTTGCCAGCTGTATATTTGGCAAAGAATTATTATATACAATAAATATATAATTTTAAAAGTTGGAATAAGCATCCCAATAGTCTAATGAGATTAACACAGCATAAAAGATGGAATTATAAATGGGCAGTAAATATCTATAGTCATCAGAGAACTTAAATCTTTGGAATTTATCTTTTGTTAGGTGGTAAGTTTTAACAAATCAAATCAACAAAAAACAAGAATAGGCCAGTGGACAAAGAATACCCTTTTATATTGGTGGTATAAATGTAAATTAGTGTGGTCGTACTGAAAACCAGTATGGAGTATTTGGCAAAAATCTAAAAATAGAACTATTATATGAACCAATATAAACCTATCTATATTACCGCAGCACTGTTCACAATATCCACTTCATGAAACCTATCAAAGATGTTACCAACAGACAATTATATAAAGGCAAGGTAAGTTTGTATATGGAATTTTATTCATTGACAAAGAAGGATAAAATTATGTTTCTTGCATGAAAATGAATAGAACTTGATCTCATTAAGCAGAACAAATCTTACCTAGAAAAAGTTACAGGATGTTTTTCTTATTTTTTTTTATTCTAAGTGTATGTACACCTTAAAGTGTTTATATATGCAATGGAAGTAGATTGGAGACTGGGAAAGTGAAGGGGCATAGTAAAGCTGGAGAGCAATTGGTAATGCATAGAAGGTAAATCCATTAGACTTCATGATATCTCTGTCAGAAAATGTCTGAAAAATTTCATTACAATGTACATTGAATATTACTAACAGAAATAGCGAAAAATCAGTAAATAATTATAAAAATTATAAGAGTAAGTATAAAGTTCAATAATATCTCTTTATATGCTCTCTTATATTACACTAGAAATTCAATTATGTGATTTCACTATGAACATACTTATAAAGTGATACTATTTTCAACAATACATTAAAAAAATAATAGTTTTATTTAAGCTCATATATAGCTAGTCATTTTGTGTGCATAATTTATAATTTTGTGCATTTCATATATCCCTTTCCTAATTATAGAAAAGAGTGACAGTAGTTGAGGTAATGATCCAGTAAATATGTCATGAAAACAAATTTGTCCAATGTACTCACACAAAATGACATAGATGAGGCTTGGCAGGGTAGGACCAAGGACAGGAGCATAAGAAAACAGATGTGATGAAGGAGTCCTTGAGAAGAAAGGACGAGGGAGCATTTGGACAGTCCACATAAACTAGTATAATAGTGTACCTTGAATATTTGATTATCTGTGCTGAACTTCAAACCCAGCTTCACCTGATAGATATTGAGAACTGAAAAACAACTCCCTGCTTAGAGACAAAGTCTGGATGCAATTCAGGTGTCTGAAGTTATTTAAAATACATGAGGTGTAGAAGGCAGACCCCATCTCTACCTGAAGGTTGGGAAACATCTCTGACTTTGTCAATGATCAGGACTCATAAGAAAGTCTTAATAACTACAATTGGTTTTCCAGTTGTTAGTTTCCAGGTTTCTGGGATTTGAAAGGAATTCTTGGTAGTTGTGATGGCAACAGCATCTTTTCATATATCAGAATCATACTAGAGAGACATACTTCAGATAACTTTTAGCACAATGGGTTATTTTACTTTATTCTCTCGTGTATTATATTCTGACCTCATTCTACCTTTCCTCCACCTCCCTGAGACCCACCTCCTCACCTCCCCATTTCCCCAGGTTCATTTCTTTTCCCTTCAGAAAAGTTAATGTTCGTGGTATCCCAGGGATATCAATTAAACCCAGCATAGCAAGTTAAAGTTAAGACTAGTCACAAACGCCCATATCAAGACTGGGTGCCACAAATCTTTTGAAAGAAAAGGATCCCAAACACTGGGAAAGGAATCAGAAACACCCTGTATTCTCACTGTTAGGAGTCCCACAAGAGCACAAGGTACACCACCATAACATACATGTGGAGGACTCATCTCAAACCCATGCAATCTCTGTATGTCGATTCATTCTTTGTGATATCCTATGAGCACTGCTTAGTTCTTTCTGTGGTCCATGGTCTTGAGGTGTCCCTGACTCCTCTGGCTCTTTTAATCCCTTCAATTCCCTTTCTGCTGTGCTCTGTGAACTTGGTCTAAAGTTTGTCTGTGAGTCTCTGCATCTGCTCGCATTGGTTGCTCAATGAAGCTTCTCTGATGACGATTGGACTAGACCCAGTTTGGAGAATATTTTTCCAGTCCGTTTGGTTGTATCCTGAGTGTCTGAGCTGCACTGCCTCTGGTTCCAAACAGTATCAGCCCTGGACTCCCTCTCAGGGTGTAGGCCTCAAGCTGAAGCAGTCCCCTAAATTCTGTGCCAAAGTTAGCCCAGCAATCTTTTAGACAGGATTAGATACTTAGTGCCTTACATTAAACTCAGTTGTTTAACTAAGTAGAAAGGTTTGTACTTTTTACACTCAACTTTAGGCTTAAATTTTGACTAGAATTTTAGCAATAATGAATAAAGGAGAAAAGGAAATGTAAAAGGAGACTGCTCAAAAAATAGGAAAGGGGATCAATTTGGTTCACTGTTGATTACAACTTCTACATAATTTTAACTGTCTGTCATTTCCACGTTTGTAAATTATGTCTATAACAGTTATAAATTTGTATCAATGAGTAATTAATTCAGTAGCCTACAACATATTCCGCATGCAGACACAGTCAAGGTAATAATGTTTATATATTTTAAATGCTTTGTATTTTGTCCTTTCCAAATACACACTTTTATATGACTGTAGCTAATATAACATCAGTAAATTAATATAAAACTTGGGAAATATTATCTCTTCTTTACCTATCTTTTAAAAATTCTGTTTGTAACTCAGAAATGTTTTGATATCATTAATTTGATAATTTTGAAAGAATGAAAAAAAAATGCTTCACTAAAACTTTGATTTGCCACTCTTTAATACTGGAAAGTAATGCAGATCTGTTTGCTAGAAATGCGTGACTGCTCTTGATTCTCCAACGCCACTCCATTTCCCTGCAGTTTAGAGGGCTTGCTTTGTCTCGATGCCAAATGCACTTCGAGTCCCCTCTGCCACAGGCAAGTCACTCTGGCTGTTGATCTAGTGGACTGCAAAGGATGAATATCTCTCACTTCATTTTGCTTCTCAGTGTTGCTACTATTTCCAATTTCCCTTAATGACTAAAGTACTTTCACATATCCTTAGCATTCTGTTAACCTGCCCAAGTTTCCCAAGTTCCACTTCCTTTGGAGAGCATCTCCCCTTTTATTAATTTAATTATTATTTGTGTGTGCTAACATGAATGTCTACCACTGTCGATGAAGCTTTTTTAGTCCATTTAACGAATTTTCAAGTGATACACTCAAATAGATGTCCTGGGAAACGTCCCTGATCTCTAATATTTTGTATTACCAACTGAGGCCAAATATGTTCAGAAACTATTAGGAATGACATAGTTTCACATCTCTAAACTCTAACATGAGTTCTTTTGCTTCCTCCACAGACTCTAACTGCATCTGCCTTGCCTTTTGTTAACTCAAAGTGCCATTAGTAGAATATTTCACGGAAACTAATACCCATTTGGTAGTTTTATTCCAGTAAACAAAGAAGAAATTAATGTAACTTCACTCATAAATAATCACTGTTGTCAGTGGAAAAGACTATAATTTATACGTTTTTATCATTAGGTTTTATTAGTTAATACCACAAATTCAATTTTTATGAGAATTGATACAATTTAAATTTTATCTGACAAAATAAATTACACTCTCAAAACAACTCTGTCATTAATCACTGTACTGTACATACTTAGGGTTTTAACAAAAAGGTGAATTATGTTAAGTGTCCATGAAAAGTAATTGTGATTGAAATTAAGAAAATATAAATGTTTTTAATAAAATCAAACAATATAAGTACTACAGCATATTCATTACCTATAGACTCAATCTTTTCTCCTCCCTAAAGTCACATACTTCTGAACTTAGAAATTCACATATACTATTGCTATCTACAATTAAAATACAACCTAGTTTGAGTTTTTGTTTAAGTGACATAAAATTAAAATGTTGTTTTTGTCAAGAAAAACCTCCAGATTATTTATAGTTTGTCTAATCCATGCTGTTCCACTTTTATAGTTGAAAATTATCTGTAATATATTCCATAAATGTGATAATTAGTTAAAATAAAAATAAATCTTTTCTATACTTATAAGTATAATTTTGATATTTATAATCTGGATATTTATGATAGCACATCTGTCTAAAACTCCATGTGCTATTTACGCTAACCATAATGAATTGACAAAGTGAGCAAAAATTTTGTTAAACTCTAGAAATGTAAAGTAAGAATGTTAAAAAAACAGATGCTATTTCCATGCATTTTATTAGACATTTGAAAGTGGCATTATATAAACATATTTATGACTTTTTTCTCAAATACAACCCACTGAGAAATCCAATGACCTCTACAAAGAGTTAATCTTAATTCTTTCTTATCAAATAAAATGCCTTCACCTAATATTTGCAAACCTGCTTACAATGAATAGTCAACCTGACTATAGAAATAGTTAACCCAGGAAAAATAATAACATGACACATTTCTACTAAGGTTCTGTCTTCTGTAAATAACTGTTTTGTTCCCTCAAAGAACACAATTGGATGATACAAATCTTTTGAGAAGAATATTAAGTATTTTTATAGATAAAAGAAATAAATTTTGCATAATTTAGCATCTTTAAAAAGGAAAACACTTAAGCCACATTGTCATTACTAGGAACCTTCTCAAGCCCTCCCACCTGAGGAATAGTTGAAAGGATCTTCATGATTAGTAATAATAGCCAATTCCTCATGTAGAATCTTATCAGTGTTTCTAAAGATGTTTATAAAAATTTACTTTTAATTTTAAGTTAAGACTCCCTTGCTGTTTTTCTGGTTAAATGCAAACTCCTCTCCACTCAGTGTGTGTTTCTTCCTTCATCCATCAAGGAACTCTTCTTGAGTATTTAACCTGCCCTTATAATAAAGTCTAGCAGTATATGGTAATTTCTTACAGTACTTTGGTCATATATGTATAGTGCTTTGAGTTAACCTATATAATTCTACTTACATCATTAGACTACTTCATATTTTTCCAAATGAGGAAAAAACAAAAAACAAGCTGCACATGTGTCAGGCTGCCAAGATATTCTCCATGGTGTTCTAATACCTATCCCTTCAGAAATATTGGTTCAACTTTTTTTTTAGGATTTAATATAGTTCACTTTACCCTTCGGTTTCCTCCCTCCAAAGTCTCCCGTATATGCTTCTCTATTCCTATTCAAATCCATAGCTATCAGAATATTTAACAACAGAAGCATCCTGGCAACTTGGAATGGGAAATGAATGGCTACAATGAGAGATTCATTATTTCTGCATTCCTACATCAGCACAATGTCTGACACAGAGTAGAGGGTCAGTGCAGATATTTTCAGAGAATCAAGCAATTGAGTTTGGGTACCATTAACCTGTGTTTCTGGCTTTTGCCCACTAGAACCATCTACTCCAGAGAGATAAGGCCATGGATATGAATAAAAGCACAATGAAATTTTTATCTTGATTGGTTCGGGAGAACTGTCTGTATTCTTTCAGTTATGTTTTAAATAAATACTGATTGGCCAGGCAGGATGTATAGGTGGGAAAACCAGACAGGAAGTTGAAATGATGCTAGGAGAGCAGGAGAATTCTGGGGAAAAGGATGTTGATTCCTCCCACTCCTGTCCAGATCACCAAAGCAGCAGGATGTGAGCTGCCCAACTGAAAAAGGTACTGAGCCACATGGCTAAAATAGATCAGAAAAATGGGTTAATCAAGATGAGAGAGTTAGCTAATAAGTAGCCTGACCTAATGGGCCAATCAGGTTTATAACTTATAGAGATCTCTATGTGGTTGATTTTCTCTGGTGTTTGTCGGCTGTAGGGTACCGGGCAGGGAAAGAAACCACCAACAAACAGAATCCCTCATGTTACACTTGATAAGTAAACCAAAATATAAAATCAAGCTTAAAAGTTTAACCAGAGGTTTTATGGGGGTGAGGTGGGGTGGGGTAGGGTAATGAAGTTTTGATGTCAGCTAATTGAACAAAAGCCCAGGTGTCAGAACTCGTCTACCTTTAAGTTGTTGTTGTTATTCAGAGAAATCCTTGAGGTTTGGGATATAACAATTGTTGTTTATCAAAAGTAGATGACAAACCCTAGTGTTGTGGAAAGCACATTATTCCTCAGTCACAGTACTTAGAGAAATCAAGTTGCTTCTGATATGGAAGCTTCCTCCATCTTGGCTAGTATTCAAAGTATCAAAAGTTATTGTACTAGGCCAGAACTGTCGTCAGAATGTGTGTACAACAATGAGCTAGTAAGAAGTCTCTTAAAGGGCTATAAACTCTTTATCCTTGAAATTGATACCAACTTCTCATGAAGTAATTCATGCCTGGTATTGGAAATCCATTCAACCCAGGAGATGAGGTGAGACACTAACTTCTGGTCGTGGCTTCTCTGTGCACACTAGAACTCACAGCAGCTCTGATCATGTTTTATATAATTACAGAGATTTGATCTACCAATAGCCTCCAAGGGAAGAAGAGGGACCTACGGGACAGGTTGACACACCATTCCATCTCCTCTTTCACAATGTTTCCTGAGACTTAGATGTTTTGTAGATGTATCCACTGTGACTGGACTCTACAACTCTGTATTTTGATTCATTGTGCTTTTCTGTAATGGTCTCCATCTGTTCCCTTGAGAAGTCTTCTCTAAAAGAGCCATGCTGAAAAGATTACTATTTCAGATCTTAAGATATATCATACAGCCATATTAAAAAAATGGAACTAGCATGCACGAAAACAGACATGCAGATAATAGTTTTGATTATTTTTCAGTGCACTAAGAAGTAAATTTTGAGTCTCAAAAAGGAAATGAGTTTACAAAATTATATATATATATATTTATATATATATTTATATTATATTTTTTATTATATTTATATTTATTTATATAAATTTATTTTTTTATATTTTTTATATTTATATAAATATATTTTTATTTTATATTATATTTATATTTATATGTATATATATTTATATATACATATATATTTATATATATATATATATCGTGAGAGATAAAAAGTACTGATGTTAACATAAATATGGTGACACCACAAATTAATGCAAGACATGATGCAGCCAGATGAGAGTCGGTGAAAAGATACTAAGAGGTAAGGTGAAAGAACAAAATGTGTGATGGTCTATAAAGATGTGAGCTTTGTGGATCTAAAATGATTAATAACATGCCTCTTTTGTAAAATAGTTTAGTTAGAAAAAGTACATGAAAATGAATAAACAATTGACATGTTAAAATGTCATAAAATTATATTCTTCATGGTCAAAAATATTCACATATGTCAAAAGAAATGTAAAGAAATGAAAAAATGAGAGGGTAGATAAAAAGGAATTTAATTGCAAGTGTTAAAATAAACAATAAAATATGATTTTTGAAGTAATTATGAATAGAACATACTTGTTGAGGACCTTGGCACATGAATTGTCCAATTGGATGTTGTGACAAATTTAGTAATTTTATGAAGGAAGTGGAGTGATATAAACTTGAAAATCAGTTGCCCAGACAATGATAGGATTTGTTGATAACAATAATGCGCTTGTGTGTTCATTGAATGACTGACTCTCAATAACGAGCTATAAATGATTAAACATGGAGATAGGGTACAAGTGAGCCAGGTGTTGAAGTCATCTAGAAGAGTGTATCGATCATTTGGACAAAATTCAAAGTGATATGGCATGGTTTCAAATAAAGGTGGTAACTAAGCACAAAGTCAGAGAGCTCGTTTCAGGTGCAGGCATCAGCCGATCAATAGTTCAGAATATTCTCCAGTAGATGCATCTCACCCTGCAAATCAGAGATTTGGTTAATTCAAGTTTGCGTTGTTTTGCGCCTTTCTAACATTTTTGCCTTATTGTCCTTCTGTGCTGTTCTGTTACAAATGGAAGCTTTGCAGAGTATCAGTTTTAACAAGAGAGTTTACCGGTGTGACTGGAATCTATTGTTGTGACTATTTTGTGCATAAGTTCAAGGTTTCTCTTTGCTTTTTCTTTCTCAGTAAAACTGCCAATAGCAGCCATGTCCACTGGACCTAACCACAAGAAAGTTTGGGCTACCACATGTCTATTAGGCACTCTGTTTCTCATTTTATATAGTCTGCCACTGTCTCTGACTACTATGAAGGAAATCTGTCATCAGAGAGACATTTAATCTGTTTGTTGAGATGTCAATCTGATAGCATCCATTTTCCATAGAATTTTAAGAAAATGAACATCCTCAAAGCACATATAATAAGACTGACTTTTGAAAATCTCCAAAAGAAAGGAATTTTAGAAACTCTTCAGAATATTTACACTCAGCATGTTTTGGGCAACATTTCAAAATTAACTCAGTTTACCTTTTTTTTTTTTAAGAAAGTTTTGTCTTCTCCTCTTCATTTTTTTTTAACTTAGTGGTTTCATCGTAGCTTTACTGCCTAAGAAAGTTTTCTGGACACCATCCAATTTTTATATTGAAATGTAATTAAATCTAATGACACAAGTGAAGAATTCTTAAGTATAAATGGTATCCTCATTAAAATGGTTCAGCTCAGATGTAGGAAATGCAGTGCATGCCGTAGAAACTGCACTTCACCTTTTGATTTTTAATCTTTCCCATATTAGAATCTGGAGTAAGACTTCATATCAGTATGCTGAGCAGTCAGCCACGTAATCATCATACAAACATCTGGTACTTTACAAGGCACAACTAAGCTATAGTATTGGGTAGGTAGGGTATAGTACGGGATTGTTTTATTTATAATATTTTATCTTGAGTGAAAATTAATTTTTTAGCCTATTATATGAGCCTTTCTTACAAATACTGCGAAGATAATACAAACTTCCTTATATTGTATGCAGGTAAATTTAAGATATATTTATAACTGAGTGATTTGAAGCCATCTTCACAATATGATTAACTATGAAATGTTCAGACACCCTTACATTTTATTTAATAAAGCACACTATGTTATTTAAAATATTTCTTTATATTGAAAATTTTGAAGCATTCTCATAAGTATAATGTGAGAATATAATAAGAGCATAGGCATGTATTATCTTATTTTTATGAAACATATTCATTAATGAGAGTAATTTGTTTCTTCTCATTACAAAATTTCTCCTTATTGACTTTTGGCTGAACTCTATCATAGGTTTCAAAGGGGAAGAATAATTTTCAATGCTGGCTACTTTTGAGACTAGTGTGTTTATGTGTGGATGTCATAGTGCTGTCAGGAAGGCACTTGATGTTTAACCATCCTAGATAATGCCTTATGTTGCTTTATATAGGAATAGAAACTAGAGAGCAGAAACCTTGCAAGCATTTGTCCATAGATTAAAATCTCTCATGGCTACCTTCTCTTCACGATGAGAGAACTAAGTTGTTCCAGAACATAAAAGTAGAGGCAAGAGGACATAAAGTGTTAAATTCAGGTGGCATGTTTGACTGTCACTTTTAGTATTACTGCTCCAGACACCTGAGCTTCAGTCAATACAGTGACAGAAATGACTCTAGCTATCTGCCCTCATTTCCTGGCTCTCTTCCTCATTTAATTTGATCAGTGCAGCTAATTAAGTGCATCTGAGACACTGTGGTAACTAACCAGACTCTGTTTGAATTGTTTAATCAATAAAGCAAATATGACTTTTACAAACTATATTAGTTTTGCTTTTCTCTCTAAGAAAAGCCTATGTTTTTTGCTTTTCTCTTCTAAGAAAAACCTATGTAGATGTTCAAGTGGAGATTTAAAATGTAGTAATGGTGAACAATGCCACACATTTGTTCTCTTTCTTCTTATAAGATATTTCTAAAAGAAAATACCATGTTTATCATGATTCACAGTGTTGACTAAATAAAAGTACAATCAAAAGTTACTCTACCCTCTTATACTCCTTTACTATAAGAATCAAATTTTAGAATGTGAACTAATCACTTTATATAAATAGATACTAGATTGAATGAGCCTCCATTCACCTCATTGTTTTTTTTTTAAGGATAGCAATTAGTGTAACATTGGGTTATCCTGCCTTTCTTCTTCTCTGATTCCTCAATAGGATAAGACAAGTACATTATCAAGTTGATAATTTCTGTAGCATAAATTTGGCAAATGTAGTTACCATCATACATCTTGTTTCCTTGCCATTGGTCTTTGTAGGGAAAGTACATTCTGCTCTGTTCTGGACTTCTTCTTAATCTTGTCAATTATGGTAGCACTAACATTGTGAGCCAGATAATTATTCATTGGATAATCCTGTTTCATACATTGTAGAACATTTAGTAATATTTCTAGCTTAAACAAACTGGATGCCAGCATCACTCTTTTACATGTGATGGTCAAACATTTTTAACAGACATTGCCAATATTCCATGGTTGTGAACAAGTGATTCAATAGGGAATCATACGTTGAGGATCTCACAGAGAAAGCTGAGCAATTCTGTAGACTTAAATCAGACACTGCTATGAAAGGACAATTTGTACAAGGTGCACATTTAGCTTAGTAAGTACATTTTGTTTCTTTACATGTGGACTAAGACAACAGTTAAATACAGGATAACGCATGACTAGATAATGAATTCTATTTCCCTAGTCACTCTTGGTCAGGTAATTTTTTTCCTAGCTGATAGTAATAAGGAAGGATAATATAAATTGTGACATTAAGTAGACTTCATTGATTTTCTAGTTCTGTGCCTGTATTTAGTATAAAATTTTCTACAATCTTGTGGTTTTATCTTTAAATAGCAAATGTTAGTACTTCCCGCATACATTTTTTTTATTTTTATGAATCACATTAGTTAACGCATGTCAAGTACACATCGCAGTATCTGGCATCAAAGAAGCACTAAAAATAATAGTAATCACTCTAATTCACACTCAAAATGATAACAGCAGGATAAGTATGTTTTCAATATCTGTGCAGCACAAAAGGCGGAGGGATTATTGACACTCTGGGGTCAGTAGAGATGAGAGGGTGTATTTCAGACATTAGACAATAGAGTGTAATTACACTTTTTAGCAGGTTTAAAAATATTATGTAATAAAAAGGTCACAACACTAGCTACAGTACGCAGTGCTAGAGAATTGACATATGTAATTTCAATGAAATTTACTATTCATTATTTAAAAAAAAATCACCAGAGACTATTGACACCATTACTTATATTCAAGGGAGTACATTCTTAGTTGATGAAAACTACACTTTGGATTGAGTGACTATTGAAAGGTTTGATATAGGTCCCTTCAGGCAGTCTGCTCTTGAAGGACAAGGCCATCCAAATTAACTATTTTCATTAGTGTTTCATTGGTTTTTCAAAAGGTATGTAAATAGAATTCAAGATTTGATGTACATATTTATATTACAAACCTAGAGAATACACTGTATACTATCCATAAGTGCTCTGGCATCTCTCATTTAGTCAACCAATTTGCCAATGAAAGGATCTTGATTACATATGGTAGGTGAATGAGGGAAGAAGGTTAACCACCACCACACTTGTACACAAGAAAGATGCCTCGACAAGAGCTTCCCACAGTTGTGTCTAGCAGTTGTATTGATTCTTCTTGCACAAGTGACATTAAAGCAGGGCTTTTAACCAGATAACCCATTCTTTCTGTAGACAGGAAGACATCTTTACATTGTACTAAGTGGAATCAATGATCCCTGGGGTACAACCTTTGTCCTTTCTGCTCAGTTGGTAAGACATTGATATAAGCCTGGATAACAAGCAAGGAATAAGGTAGGTGTTGTCAAGAAAAAAGAGCTATGACTTTGCTTTATTCTTACTTTCTGTGAAGCATTTGGCTTTTTCACTCCGATGTCCTATGGCTAGAACAGTGGAGAGTACTTCATGGAGAAATGTGAAGAAAAAAGGCAAAAATTCACTTAGGAAATTTCTCTTTGGATTTTTCACTTTGGATGGTTTTTAAAGAAGAAGTAAAGAAAGTGACATCTTATTTACATTTCAATCTTCCTAATTATCTCCCAATTTACCTTTGGTTATTATGAAATTCAACACTCAGGCACAGACTTGGATGCTTCACCTTCCTCTGAGATTTGTGAATAAAGGAGCTGAGCACTCATTGAAAACAGAGACAGTGGCAGGATTATACTCCCCATCCATTTTAAGATTTCTTTCAAAATTTTAAGAATTCAAGGTGTCATGGTTCAAACTTAAACATACTTGTATACTTTCTTCTTACAAATAAAGACTGTCAATCACAGGTATAGTAAAGTGGATGCCAGTATTTCAAAATGATGTTTACTTCATAGCTATTTAAATAGAATCCTCTTTAAAATACAGCATTTTAGAAAAATAGATCTTATGTGTAAATCAAAATCATTATTACCCATGTGAAGTCATAATTTTGAGGAAAAACACATAAAGCTAAGCAAATAATTGCAATGTATCATAATAATACACAATGACTAGAGAGGGCTTGGAGGGAATGCTCTGCCCTTACAAAAACTGGCTGCTTTTACAGAAGTGTCAGATTCTCTTCACAGCATCCACATAACAGCTCATTAGGTCTACAACTCTAGTCTTATGGAATCCATTTTCCTCTTCTAGTCTCCTGAGGTACTGCACACATGTGGTACACCAACATACATGCCAACAGAATGCTCACACACATAAAATAAAAACAAAAGGGAAAATGAATTTAAAATATGCAATTACTAAAATATAATACTTATGCAATATGAGGGAAATCAATCTGTGTACTATAAACTTAGCCTATTACACAGGGCTAGCGATGTCATGAATCTTGTAAAACGTACAACTGCCACTATACTAAGGCAGTGAAATTTCTAACTATATCCTAAATGTCTGTACCTATACTCACAGTTAAGTGTAATTCCTACTACTTGTCAAGGTAATATATTCTTTGAAACAAATTACAGAAACCATGGCCAATCAATATGCAGAAATGTAGGGCTTTGTACCAAAGGATACATCTGGCAAAGAATTCCAGCATGTAGGGCTCAGGCAACATTGATAAAGAAGAGGCTGAAAAACTGGAAGAGCCATAGGATTAGGGAATCTAGTCTCATACTATGTCTTCTAGCAATGACAGAACCTATACTCAGAGACTAAAACTAATATGTCTGCCCAAATTTGAACTGAATAAGTACAACAAGAGTAGGCATGGTAGTGTGGGTAGGAAATGGTCAGGAGGCCTCAACCCTACATAAAGAACTACAGATAACTAAAAATTGCTGAGAGTGGAGAAATGTCTTCTGTTGGGTGGGGCATGCTATCTCATTCTCTAATTCAAATGATCAGCTCGGAGAAATATATATGAGTAACATATTACAGACTTAGAGGGTTGTACTTATGTTTTCAAAGCATACACACATATGTAATAACAATTCATGCAAAAGGCCATAAATTATAAAGAGATTATTGGAGAGGTATATGCAAACGTCTGTAGGGAGTAAAGGGAAGAAAGAAATGCTGTAATGATATTATAATCTCAAAATTAATAATTAGTGAAAGATTAAATTTAGAAATAAAGTATATATTTAGACAATAATCTGCATTAAACTTCTCTAATTTGATAACATATTTTCACAAAAGACTTTGTTACAATCATTTACTGTGTGTATATGTATTTATATGTGTGGAAGTCAGAAGACACCATGTTGGAGTTGGTTTTCTCCTACCTCATGAAATCAGATATTGGTCTCAAGTCAACAATTTTAGAGACAAACACCTTTTCCTGCTAGACTTATTTCTGCACCAACGTCTTTACATTTTAATATATAATAAGGCATTGCTCAATGACTTTCAGAAAGATGGGAGAATTAGTGGAGTTTTGATCTGAGTTGGCCCTGATAGTTTTCGTTCTATGAAAATTTGGATCCCTGAAAGTTTGGCTAGACAGTTTCTTTTAGATGAATCACCTCCCAACTAAAGTCTATACATTCTTTAGCATTTAATTTGGATTTTCAACATTTTCACTTTCTTGGTCTATTATACATTGTCAGCAGAATTTTATGGACGTTGCCCAAATTTGGTCTCTGTTGTTTTTATTCATACAAAAAGACCTGATGAATGAAAACTTACTCCCTTATGGGTGGGAAAATTTTGAGGGAATCAGTGTCAGCCATGAACTGAGTGAACTTTATTCTGTAGGGTGAGGATGAAAAAAAAGACAAATTTTTATTTATGATGCTACCATTAAATAATGTCATTCTTGCTTACACATAGTAATCAATCTTTAAAAAAATTACATTTATGTTATCTCTTGTTCCTGATCAGTTATTATCCTCATATATTCTACTCTAATGTATTTTTATGTCTATTTTTTAACACAATGACTCTAATTCAAGGTCTAATTTGCAATTTTCAGTGAGAAATTTTCCCCCTATTTTACACAGAAATGCACATTGCATATAAGAAATATCTCACATACATATATTTTTTAAACTGTGAAATTTGTATTCATACTTTTATTTATTTTTTAAATATTTTTTTGTTTATTTATTTATTATGTATACAATATTCTGTCCTCGTGCATGCCTGAATAGGGCACCAGGCCTCATTACAGATGGTTGTGAGCCACCACATGGTTGCTGGGAATTGAACTCAGGACCTTTGGAAGAGCAGGCAATGCTCTTAACCGCTGAACCATTTCTCCAGCCCTCACACACATATATTTATGTACATGAATTAAGTTGGATTTTTTATCTATTTGCATGTTATTTATAGCCTTTATTTATTGTTGGGATAGACTGAGTTGCTAGTATGTGCCTGAAAAAAGGGAGTGAGGATTAATTTTTTTTTTATTTTCAAGACAGGATTTTTCTGTAGTTTTTGGTGCCTGTCCTGGAACTAGCTCTTATAGACCAGGCTGGCCTCAAATGGGAGTGAGGATTAAGAAAGAAAGAGACAGTTGGATTAAGTGAGCTCCCATTAACTCTGGCAAACTGTCTCAGTGAGTGAACCCCTCATGGTCTTATATTCCTTGCTCATACTCTCACTCCTTCCACTCTTCAGCTGGACCTTGGGAGCTCAGTCCAGTTCTCTGATGTGGGTCTCCGCCTCTGTTTTCGTCTGTTGTTTGATGAAGGTTCTATGGTGATATTTAAGATAATCATCAATCTGACTCCAGGGTAAGGCCAATTCAGACAACTTCTCTATCACTTAGGGTCCTAGCTGGGGTCATTCCTGTGGGTTCTTGGGCATTGTTCTAGAGCTAAGTTTCTTGATATCTCCATAATAGCTCCCTCAATCAAGATATTTGTTTCTTTGCTCTCATATCTGTCCTTCCTCCATCTCGACTATCCCATTCTCTCAAGTTCTCTTCAAATCCCCCCTGCTTCTCCCTTTTTTTCTACCCCCTGCCCCATGCTCCAATTTCCAGTAGGGTCTATATATGTTTTTCTTTGGGTTCACCTTATTCCTTAGTTTCTGTATGATCATGAACTATAGGCTCAATGCCCTTTTGGAGTCAACTCTGAAAGGGTTGACAGTTGGGGTAGACTGAGGGGGCACTGATGGAGACACTGGGATTTGTCTCTACAGCATGTACTAGCTTCTTGGTATCCTATTCTCTTTGGGTGTGAACCTTGTTCAACCAGGATGTAGTAGGGAGGGCCTTGGACTTTTCACAGGGCAGAGTGCATGGCCCTCTCCTGGAATTGGAGAGGGTGGGGTGAGAGGGTCTGTGGATGCAGTTGGAGGGAGTGGGAATTTGGATTGGTAATATTTTTTAAGTAATAAAATAACAAAAAAGATGTTAAAGCTAGCCAATGAGAAGTTAGAGTTAATAGGCCAAGCAGTGATTTAATTAACACAAGAAAGAAAGAAAAAAGGAAGAGACAAGAGACCGAAGGTAAAGATGGAAGAGCGTCCAATGAATATTGCAATAGCCTAAAGTTTATTACTCATACTCCTTATATACTCCAAACAAAAGGGGAGGGCAAAAGACTTCGCTTCCATCATACAAGGAACAAAGAGGCATAAGTACCCTCCGACATCTCAAAGCATCTTGTAACCACAGTCTAAGTCAAACAAACAACCTGTTGTCGATTGATCAATAACAAGGTATTCAGTAGGCACACCTTTGGCCAAACATCTTGTTATTTGTCCTTGAGTAGCAAGAATAGGTTTGAACTCTCTCTCTCTCTCTCTCTCTCTCTCTCTCTCTCTCACACACACACACACACACACACACACACACACACCTTTAATCAAGAAGGAACAGATTCAAAACTGTTAGCTCCCCAATTTATTATTTCAAATATCTTGATGAATCTTCACTTTGTATCCTGTACTAAAGAATGTGGAGAAACGAAAACAAGTTTTCCTTTTCTACACCATAACACTTGTAGCTCTATTTGAGGAAGAAGTAGATTTAAGTCAAGGGCAAGTGGAGCACAGTGTAAGTTTTATAAATATCTGTGCAATGGCTTCTAAAGTTTATCCTGTAAGACAAAGATCATGAGCACAACGGGGGCATAGAAATGAAGAAAACGATGAGATTTGAAGAAGACAGATGCCAGTGAAAACCTAGCTAGATGTTCGATGGCTGGTGTGCTTTGAAGTGAGCAACAAAGTGCAGTCTGAGTTTAGGAAACAATGGCCTTAGTTGTTAGGTATTTAATAAAAGAGGCATAAATGCAAAGAAAGGGGCTATAATTTCCAATGAGAACTTATCAGAAATAAACACACTGTAAAAATATTTTACTCCTTTCTAAGCTCCCTGGCTGTGCTGTACTGATCATGTCAGAAGAATTCAATCATTTATTTAG
This sequence comes from Myodes glareolus, assembly GCF_982192425.1. NCBI lineage: Eukaryota > Metazoa > Chordata > Mammalia > Rodentia > Cricetidae > Myodes > Myodes glareolus. The sequence continues at coordinate 56,369,636 of NC_142037.1, read as the reverse complement.
GCTCTGCATTTACACCAGGTTCTAGTGATCCCTGCTAATTTCTAAGAATCTGACCCCATGGTATCCCTCATTTTGTTTTTACTGTTTAGGCTTTTGGAGTATATATTTGATTGCTGTGCGATGGATATTCTGGAAATATAATTTGTAATCTTGATATGAATTTCAAGATGTAACATGGGCAACAAGCTGGTGGCTCAATTGAAAAAGCACACCTATTAGACAATCAAACAAGAAGTATCTCCAACTAAAATCATCGCATCAGAACTTCCACCAGTGGGGTCAGAAAATGGCATCTGTTATGCTCACCTGGAATAATTTTACTTTTTGTTCACAAGGGAGCAGATGAAAAGGAAAGTGCTAAACACATACTGAGAACACAGGCACGGGCAGAGTAGTGTCAGTAATTAGAGGAGTTTGCTGATGTGCTGCAGATGGCAGATGCCAGAACTATATCATGTAAATGAATTTGTGTTTGGAGGCTTGTTGTTTCATGGTAGGAAAAAAAGAACACTGTTGCAATATCTGAGCGTGGCCAGGGTTCCTTGCACATGTATTATTAATGGTCTATGTTCTAAGATTAGAATGACTGGACTTTATATATTTTCACAGAGTATATTTTTCAAGAGTAGAGCTGAATTGCCTTGGGGCAAGGCACTCATAGAAAAGGCTCATTTGAAGCAGCTAGTTTTCACATGGTTAATTTACTGATGTATCACTTTGCAATTGGGAGTCAACATGAATAGAAAAATCAGAAAATTTTGTTTTATTGTTGTATAAGGAATATATGTTCTTCTGTAACTACTATGCTAGTCTTCCATGGCTGAAAGAAATGAGAATGGGGGAGTCATCAGGGTGTAAGAATGGAAAGGAAAAATGCCAGCTACAGCTCTTTATATATTCTTATGTTTCTTTTAAAGCCAAAGACATTGAGAGAAACTTGTTCTTTCCCTACACCTAAACCTGATTGTGTTTCTATTTCTTGATTTCCATTCCATTTTAAAGCTGACAGTAGAAGAATTGTCACTAGAAATTTTACTCCAAAATTAAATTGGTACATTTTGATTCCTTGCTGAGCTGCACCATATCATGAGAATAACTGGAGAATAAGGAAAGGTATTTCAGAGATGTCGCATGATTGAAAACACTCACCTTATGATAACTTGAACTAGTCATCAGATTCGTTGAATATAGACTACACACTAAAAAGGGAGAACAAAAGAAATAAAGCACAGCAGGCAAAGGGAAGAAAAGCCAGGCCTCTTTAATACTTTTAGACTACACATTACAGGAAAGTCTAAACCCTTCTGAGTCAGTGGCCGCCTGCAGCATTTAACAGACCATTCAGATGGAGAACGATGGAATTGTACATCTCTATCAACTCTGACCACAGTCTGACTTGAGTACTTACAACTGATATCCCTTAGCCTCTAGGGCAACATCCAAATACATGGGCAGAGACAAATCAGGGATGGCTGAGCTCTGAAGAGAGCATTTATGAGAGTACTCCAAACAGCTCATTTAAAAGGTTTTCAAAATATGGCTGTAATATTGTTCAGTGACTTCATTCTGAAGATGCTTAAAAGCATTTGTCTCAGAAACTATTAGCTCTTAAACACCGTTTTCGTTCTGTTTCTTTCCTTTTCAGTTCCATGCTGTTAGTTTCAGCAGGGGAAAAAATGGAAAGAAAAAGTTTCGCTTCAGTGCAGACCTAAAATTCCTGCTTTGCTCTCTCATAACCAAATATATTAAATACTAACCTGTTTATTTTTGGAAGTTTTGTTTTATAGGATATTTACATTGCTAAAGATGTCAAAATCCCTTTGATGCTATAAGGATTAATACATTTGTCACCAGGCTCTGCCATCTGGACTTAGTAAGAAAATTTCTTTAACTGCAAACATCTCTTTGGATACAGGCATTGTGTGCTTTACACTTTCTTTTCTTCAGCTCTCTTGTGGACCAAGATTAAAGAATGTGAAAGCATAAAATATCTTAAATTGTCAGAGTGTTTAATAGCTGTTATCTTCTTAACACAAGTTTTACTTGACCTTCAATTAGATGTTTCTATTTGAAGTTTTATCACCGATAAGTTGCAAAAGTGAAAAAAACTTATCTACTTAAATGCTTTTGGAAATAGCCTCTAGAAATTGTAGGTGGCTTCTCCAAGATAATGTAACAAGAAAGGAAATACTCCCTCAGCTGAGTATCCATGAGAAGATTGTTCTACCAATAGTCTGAAGAAACTGGGAGATGAGATTTTTCAGTCAAATGAGAATATCCTTTTATTAACAGTCTTTAATAATATATAAACAGTATTTTGTCTCCATAATGTATTGCTGTTATCTGCAGCAGATAATTATACAGACCTAACTTCATATTTGAAGATTTGGGAATATAACTCATAAGACTAGATAAAGACATGAAATAAAAATGAATAACAGTCATTACAGGAGAAACAAAACATTACTCTTAGTCTTTACTTTGTACTCATTGAAACAAAATACTGGTAGAGACACGTACTCACTGACTATGAATTATTTTCAATGTGGTTCTTCCTAAATAACCATGAACATTCAGTAACAATTAAGTTGTATTAATCTGTTGTGACATTCACTTGTTATTTTCCTTAAAGTAAATTTTTGTGCTACCTTTTCTTTTAATTTTTATTGACTGATAAATTTATAAAATGAATTTTTATATATTCATTTCATACCACAAACCTCCCTGATTCTCCAACCTCCCTCCATTTATCTGACTTTGTGTCTTTATTTTATTTTTAACACATGGGGTATAATTTGTGCTGCGTACACATTCTTGGGTGTTTAACTGTATACTGTACTACCAGGAGCCACACACTTAAAGAAAACCATTCTCCCTCTTCTAACTGCTAACAATTGTCAAGAGCTGCTGTAGAAGTTCCTTCAGGCAGTAGCCTTTAAGATACAGCCCATTGGGTGTAGCCTCATAAACTATAAATGCTGACATAATGTGCACACTCATACACACTCTATCTCTCTCCCAGTTTCTGGATTTGTTTCCTGTTCCCTGTTCATGCAGGAGACTGTGATCTGTGAACCTACCCCTAAATAATTAATCCTCTTTTATACTCAATTCTGGTTATTTTATCACTTTTGTCTTCATCTGGTGCTCAATGTGAGGCCCAAATCCACACCTATGGGAAAAGGTCAAAAAAGGTTTCCCACCTGTCTTGATTTCACCTACTAAGTGGCTTTTGGCCAAACTCTGTCACAGCCACAGTGGAGCTACCATGTGGCAACTTGGCAATTTTCCAGGATCTCAAAACTTCCCCTTCTCCTGTCACCTGCTTTTCCTGCTGTGCAGTGACTTGCACAGCTTCCAATTTGTACTCCTTGCTCACGAGCTTTGTGCCCCTTGCTCCATGTAAAGAATTGATTTAATTGCTCAAGGCAATCCAATACCATCAGGAAAACTCCTTGGGAGAGGGTGACTCTTGAAGGCCCCCTTGTCAAACTTGGTCCAATCATTCCCAGTCACTGTGGAGAACATGTTTCACCAGAAAAATTAAACAATCTAGTGCCTTTTGTAGGAAACCATACTGTTCTGGATGATGGAACTGACCTGGAGGATAAATCAAAAAATATACTAGGATATAGAAAATGTATAATTTGGAAGACTTCTATAAATGATCAAATACCAAAACTAAGAGTGTGTATAAATAAAATTGTAATTCATGGATTCCTAGACACAGGTGTGAACATGAGTATCATTACTCCAGAATCTTGACATCTGAATTGGCCTATTCAAAAGGCAGATGTTCAATTCCTAGGAGTTAAAACCCTATCTCAAGTGAAACAAAACACAAGATGGGTTAAATATATAGGGCTAGAAGGACAAAATGGAAGGCTGAGGTCCTATGTATCTAACATTGCAGTACATTTATGGGGTCATGATCTATTACAGCAATGGAATACCCAGGTTAACGTTTTTGCAGTCCCAAATACTTATACTTCTGAGTAAGATATTTTAGGGTGTTAGAGATAAAGGTTACCAGCCATTCATGCTATACAGGATCACAAAATAACTTGTAAAACTTCAGAGATACTAACAATCCTGCTTTTAAAATGGTTAACTGAGAAACCCATATGGATTAAACAATGTCCTTTAACAGAAAAAAAAATGCAGGTTTTATTTTTATTTTTTTTTCTCTCAAGTTAATTTTATTAACAAAAAGTGCAAGCTGTTTAGAAAGAAGTAAACTATAAATCACAGCATTCAGCAAGCCATCAGCCATGGGGAGTGGACAAGAATCACTAAAACAAACAGGTGAGCGCGCTCTCGCGTACATACAAGCCATGCTTCTGAACAATCTCTTAGCCAACTGTAAGTGTAACTTTCACAAACATATAATAGCTCAAACAACTTGCAGGTTTTAGAACAGCTGGTATAGGAGCAGCCTGATGCTCAGAATATTGAGGAATCAACCAGCTATTGGAACTCTCCTGTATTTGTTGTTAAAAAGAAATCTGGGAAATGGAGAATGGTAACATATCTAAGAGCTGTCAACACAATTATTCAACCTATGGGCCCTCTACAATCTGGAATTTCTCTGACTTCTCTATTATCAAAATGATAGTCTCTCATAGTTATTGATTTAAAAGACTGCTTTTTCACTATACTTTTACAAGAAAAGAACAGAGAAAAATTACCTTCACGGTGTCTACTTATAATAATTCTCAGCCTAGTAGGAGATACCAGTAAACCATCCACTCACAGGGAATGTTCAATAGCCACACCCTGTGCCAATACATGATAAGTCAGCAGTTGGAAATAATACATAAATAATTTCCTGAGTCTATAATTTATCATTACATGGATGACTTTTTGTTATCTGATTCTAAAGCAGATATTTTAGAAAGAATGTTTGAAGAAGTAAAGAAAATTTTGTCTAAATGGGGATTACAAATTGCTAGTGTAAAAAATAGAGAGAGGAGATTCGGTCAGTCACTTAGGTTATAAAATGGTTTTACAGAAAATTAGAACACAAAATACACAAATTAAGAGAGACTGATGCTCGTATCACTAATTTAAGACTGATTTGGGTACTTGCTGCTCAAGATGGTTCAAACTTGGTTAGGAGAAATGGTGAACCTTCTTACAATGTTCTGGCCAGAACTCCAAATAGGAACTCCAGAAAACACACTATCGACTATTCAGAGACGATTTGCATTTATATCAGGTAATAATCTTGAAATTTAACTATCATTTTACTTTTTCAGAATTCCATAGGATGAACAACATCTCCATGACAGGTGGAAGTATTTCTAGATTATATCCCCTCTCCCAACAAAGCTTGTCCTCAGGGTTTGGGATATAAATTAGGAGTTGATGATAACTGGTATGAGTTTGGAGTTTGGGGTGAAAATTACGTAGTCTCAGGGATCTCCTTGAAAAACAAAATGAAATTAGATGGGATAATTGATAGATTGCTGTGAGCTTACTCACAGTAATAATAATAGTGAGCAGTAGGATGAATACTTTTTAGCTATTGTATAGGCAATTTACATTGGTATAGATTCTTGTACATTGATACAAATTCAAGTTATATTTAATGTGCTCCCATTTCTCTTTACAATATTTGTACACATAGTTTTTTGTTCATATTGTATGCATACATATTTTTACCTTTGCTTAAGTATTTTGTATATTGACAAAATCTTAGTATATATTTATCATACTGCACTATATATTTATACCTTTGATCAGTATATTTAAACATGTTTACATATTGAGGTTATTGTCCTCATTTGCTGCCCACTTGTTTAAAGATTGTTTAATAGTCTAATATGAAGTCTTAGTCTTTAAGCTATATAGGAATTAAGAATAATAGGTCTATAGTCATCTTTGTTTGTCAAACCTATAGTTAGACTAATCAGGTTCTTCTGATGACATAGAGATTGTATTCCACATAGATTTCAACCACTTCAAAGAACTGTAGAATATAACATTTAAATAACTTAGGATTCTGTTGACGTGAGACACAACTGCTCCTGGCAACTCAGATCTATCCCTGAGATAATGTTGAGCATGGAATACACTCCACTTGAAGCTTTTTTTCTTCTTGGTAATACTGACCTTGGACAAGGAACTGTCTATACTTCAACCACTGACAGAATGCACAATGTTTGGACATGACAAGTAGAGTAGAAGGAAAAAGACTGTCAAACATTGCCAAGTCAGGGTAAAATAATTCTGAAAAATTTTCTGCCTCAGAAAATGGTCTATCAGTTACTTTAGGCCTTAGCCAAAGTTGGTTGCTTCAACATTGCAAATGAGACTTTGGTTGATTGCCTAAGTAGCCAGTTGTCAATATCGTCTAATGAACAGTTTGGAAGCTGCTTGATTTCCCTTTGTGCTTACTCGAGTAAGTAATATTATCTCCCTTCTTAGGCCTTTAGAGGGTTTGAAGATGAGATAGTCATAGTTACTTTCCTCTTATGATTTAGTCAAGTCATTTATAATACAAGACTTAGACGTTTTAGGATAGAATGATTATTGAAACCGTTAGCATATGCTCCTTGTTTAATATTGTTTATGCCGGTTGTAATTCTAATTTTTATACTTGATATTTGTTCTTGCTGTATATAGATTTGTATTAGACTTAATTTTTTTAAACAAAAAGGAGAAGTGCTATAGGAACTTATTCAGTCAGTAGCCATTAAGATACCAACCCATGTGGGCATGACCTCTTATACTATAAATGCCTACATAAAGCAAACACACACACTCTTTCTCTCCTAATTTCTGGATTTGGTTCTTGTTCCCCATTAGTACAGATGACTATGATATGTGTGTCTATGCCTACATAAGCCTTTATTGTATCCAATTCTGAGCTAGTGTGGGATTATTTTATAACATCCATCTTCAAATAGCTTCTCAGCTAAGAGTGTGATTACATTCCTGCATCTTATCTTTATGTTGGGATTGAACCTGCATAGATCTTGTGCATAGTTTCAAAACTACTGTGAGATCATATGTGCAATTATTCTGCTTTATTCTGAGAATACCATTTTTCTTCAGCTTACTGCTTTTGAGTGTCTTAGATTCTTTGTCTCACTTCTTCATTGATGCATGAGCCTAGGAAAGAAGTATATTATACAAATATGCTACTTACGGCTAAGTAATGGATAGTGTTTTGTTTACATTGTTGTTGTTATTTTAATACTCAGGACCGCGACAACTTGTATGTCTCTGTGTTAACTGCTATCTAATGAAAAAGAAGTTCCTCTGATGAAAACTGAATGATGAACTGATAGTTCATGGGGACAAGCAGATAATATTAGGGGTCAGTTAAATGCTATGTTTATTTAGCAACAACTCTCGGTTTTACTGTCATAGTTGTAAGTTTTACTGTAGGATCTTTTGACTTGTCTAACTAGAGAATATTAGCCTGAATAATCGTCAGGTATGGATTACATCTTACAGAGTTGGCCACACATCCAACGAGAAAGTGCATTGTCTCTCCAATTGCATTGGTGTCACTTAGCATGCATGGAATGTTCTGGTACACTCAAAGTTCAGTAAGGATTAAGTTCCAAGGTAAGAGCCAGCTTCAGCTTTCCATGTTCAAATAAACATACAGTGGGCTTTTTTGTTTGTTTGTTTGTTTTTGAATAAGATTTTACTGTTAAGCTCTGGTGGATACTCAGTGTGGTGACAGTAACTGTAATGTTTGTGGTTTGTTGGACCCTTCTAGACAACTCAGAAAGAGGTAACCAGTTCTGGCATAGGTAGTTTATATTTGTTAGACTGTGCTATCTATTAATTGCATTATAACCCCATAATACAGAATAATTCATTGAGTGTGTGTGTGTGTGTGTGTGTGTGAGAGAGAGAGAGAGAGTTTATGATGTAGGAGAGTCTTATGTATTTCTGTTGCTTTCATTGGCTAATTAAAAAAGAAACTGCTTGGCCTGATAGGTCAGAACATTGGTGGGTGGAGTAGACAGAACAAAATGCTGGGAAAAAGGAAAGTGAGGCAGCCGCCATGTTAGAGTCCTCCCGGTAAGCCACCACCTCGTGGTGCTCCACAGATTATTAGAAATGGGTTAATCAGGATGTGAGAGTTAGCCAATAAGAGACTGAAACTAATGGGCCAAGCAGTGTTTAAAAGAGTACAGTTTCCATGTAATTATTTCAGCTAGCCAAGATCCTGGCTGGAACACAGCCTGCCATTCCTTATTTCTACAAGTTTATGCATGTGTGTGCATGTGTAGCCTGAACAGTAGTAGATATCTATATGAGAATTTCAAAAGAGCATCAATAGTGATACAAAAGTATATTTATAATTTACTAGAGCTTTAATATACAATTCACAATATTCTGTTATTTTTTAAACTACATTCTCTGGTTTTGAAAGACAATATATGTTGTGTACCTATTTAAGTATTTACCCATATATCCATCACCTTATGGAGAAAATATTACAGAATCAAGGCTTAAATGTGGGGGAAAAAAAAAGGACTGGACAATAATTTTCTCTGTCTCTTATTTTAAAAACTTTATGTGCTTTGGTCCTTCACACTAGCACAGGTGTTCTTAAAAATAAACAGGGAAGGATGATTCAAAAACCATTGTCTTGGCAGCAAAGGCTGCCTTCCATCATTTTTCACTTTCCTCTTTTGTAGCAGATTGCCCTGCCTGAATTAAAAACTAAATGATGGAAGGGTTTAATGGTGTGAATGTAGGAAAAAGTGGGCCAAGTTTAGTACCACCTTATTTGATTTAATTCTAGGACTTTTATTACTGGGTCAAAAGAAAACTATATTAGCTAAGTTAACTAAAAGTATCTAATTCATGTTGATTTAGTTTTCATTTAAAAATATTTCATTAATCAAAAAGTACTTTTCTCTACCATCCTGTGTTTCTCAATTTTGTGCTTCTTGCTTTAGTGTATTTTATTAATTGATAATCTAACATTGAAATTATTTATAAAATTGTATTTTATATGCAATTTTCTACCAGAATTTCCCCCTATGTGGTCTATTCTCTTTTGTTCCACATCTTATCCATAATAACCAATAACGCATTGTATTTGATTGTCAAATCTACCAGGCCTTTTGCTATATCAATTTCTCAGTCATCTCTTATTTTTTAAGACCTGAAAATGTTTTAAGAATCCTGGTTCAGTGTTTCTTCCCCTTTGTGTGTTTTTACATATTTATAATGATGGAATAGAACTATGCTTCTTTTAAAGATGGTAACTTCTTCTTTGCCATTTTATCAACAGTGCTTGAACAACATGAGTAACCAGCCTTGCTGCTAAACATGACCACAGACCAAAGTACAGATGACCAGGTTTCCCTACTATCAGGTGACTTTCTAATTTTCCATCTTTCCTCAGTCTATTGCTCGGTAGGAATAGGATACACAACTTACATATAATGCATGGTGAAATTCATGCCTAATTTAAACTATTTTAAAATATGGTAGATGTTAGGGTAGCATATGCATTTGATCTACAGTAATAATACAGATATATTACAAAACACAAGTAATAAATAATCACAGATACCTATGTAATCTCTCTTTGTATATAATATATGTATCTATTAGCTACATAAAAACATGTTGTTTTCCATGGCACACACACTTCAATGGCAAATGAACTCCTGTGACCCAGAGAAAAATGGAAAAGTTTACAAGCCTGTGAGTTTTCAAAAAGTCCTATGAAACATTGTTAAGTCAGTCATACTGCAAAAGCAGCAGAATCAATGCCAAAGAAAGAGTACTATAAAAACATTGATGGAGGAGAACAGAAGAAGGAATTATTTTCTGTACTAAAGTGTTCTATATCAAATAAATATCAAAGAAACTATCTTTTGAGTTATATAACTTATAATATGAAATGTTAACATACAAATAAATGAACTATGTCAATTACTGTGGACTGAGCAGCAAACAGCATTTTTCTCAAACACAGTATAGCTTGAATATTTTCACAAGAAAATACAACACCTGCTTTTTCTTGTAGTTCTGCTCCAACTTCCTATTTGGTATATTATCATTAATTCCTAGTAAAAGGGATGTTTTGATTTTAAATATTTTATGATATTACTCAAAAAATTATAGGTTGTGTTGCCAAGTTGACGACATCATCTTGCCAATACCCAGACAAAACTAGTCAGGCCCTCATCCAAACAACCACAGAGAATGACTATGCATTTTAAATTTATGTATTAGTGTACAGGAGTTGTAAGTAACAATGAATTCATGCCAGTAAAGTCCAGAAGAAGCCAGAGTCCTGGTAGTGTGACATAAGACAATTGCAAAAGATTTAATTGTGAAAAAGAGAGACTCATAGAGAATTTCTGTGTAAACTGGTTAGCAGCAAACATGCTAGTCTGCCTTAGGCATCTGAGATTCGATCAGTGATTATGCGACACTTCTTCAGATTGAGTTCCCATGTTCTTGTGCCAGCTCTTAGTACTCTTTCCCATTGTTGTTGCCATGGCCAATCATGACCCAATCGTTTTTATTTTAATTTATTATATTTTATTCTGTCATTTTTGTTTTCTATCCCTTACAAGCCTATTCTTTTCAAATGAAAGACAGAAAGGAAATGGATTTGGAGTTGATGTGGGGAGGGGAAGAACTGGGAGGCATAAATGGACAGACAACTGTAATCAGGATATGTCATATGAAAAAAAATCCAATTTAAATAAAAAATTTAGGTTTTTGTTATAGTCAGGGAAGACAGTTTAACACAGCTCTTACACTTAATTTGTGAAACAATTCCTTATGTATGATTCAAGGGTTGAATTGGATTAACTAATTGGTATCATTAATTTACTACTCTCTACAGAGTTGTAGAATATATAAAAAAATTCGGAACTAATTTAGGACAAATAATAGTTCAATACATAATACAATGTTATGTTTACTTAATCCCCTGATGATTTGGAAGGGGCCAAGAAAGTGTTATACATTTTACACCGTTGTCAGTACATTACTTAGTCTTAATATTAGCACAATGAATTCTCAAGATGGTTTATGATCATTAATTAGTAATACTGTGTCACACTGTGTGAAAAAATGTGACGATTAAAAGAAATTAAGTTACAAATAATGTAGTTGGCTAACATGGAGGAATTACTTTGTACAAGCAAATGTGTAGTTTGAACTCTAGTTTAATAATTTGTAGGACATTGAGATTCTTGCACAGACAGTGCAAGTTCATTTAATTAATGAAGAAGCATGCCTGTATTATAGCTATGCTATGATATTTCTGCTTTTTTTGGACTTTGACTATTTTCTGGTTTGAAAGACTTAGATACAAATATGATTAGATTTTCTTTTCCCTTGAAGTCATGGATGAAAAGTTTTTAAAAAAGGAAAGCTTTCAGCCTATCATATATCATTCTTTTTTCCCCTCGAGGCCACAATGTCTTTAAGAATTTATTGATGGTTTTATTTATCCTGAGGATTCGTTAGAGAATCTGTGATAGCCTTGACTTCATAACACCTCCAACTAGCTTTGCTACTTCTTGTAATGAAGTATCTGCCTCAAATAATCATGTAATGTGTGCTCTTTCTTATATGTCAGCCATTTGCCGGAAAACTCTCCTCAAGTGTAGTAGTGTTCCTTCATCACTCTTCCACAATCATGAAGTAAAAAGAAGGAAAATAACAGTTTCTAAGAAGATTTAAGAAACACAAACTTGCATAGAGTTTCCAAATTAACTTAACTGTTTTTTTCCACCAATTTTTGATATCATCAAGTAACTTTCCAATACCCTGATGAATCATTTTGACATTCTAATTGTGAGAGGATGACTTGCAATACTACTACAATTTCTTCCACTAATGAAAGATATTCTCTTAAGGAAAAATGATTGAAGCTATTCATATAAAAACAGTGTACATTTATCTTTTGGAATTTTTGTTCATAATCGATAATTGAAATGTATTTTAATAGAAGGAGAAAAATTCTAGAGATGGGCATAATTTATTAAGGAAAAAGAAATATTTGAGAAGGGGAGAAGAAAAATGGCCTTATTTGGAAGACAGGAAGCTGAATACCAGTTTGATTTTGTCTTAATATTTAAGTAATATGTGCTTCGATGACTTATAACAAATGAATTGAAGGGAAAGAAGTATGTGTTCCATTTATTCTTGAATGATTACAGTTCAGATGAGAAGCTTGTGACATCTACAAATATTGTAGATACATGAAGGGAAGTTTTTGAAGACAGAAATGTCAATATACTTATCTATTTATCTGTATAGTCAAATAGTACATAGAAAGATGCCCCTGTGTGCGTAGAATTAAAGACTGAACATATGAAACTACTACACAATGACTATTTTGAGCCACGTATAAGGCAAATTCATTACCTAATTAAATAAAAATAATATAGAAATTAGAGCACAGCAGGAATATTTGGTATCACAGAATTGTTCCTCCTCTTGGGAAGCTGGTTCCTGGTTTTAAACGGTTGCTAAAGAGGAATGATAGCTCTAGATTGCCATGAATCTAGCAGAGAACTTCATAAAGGAGCATACAGATAGATAATCAAGTCCTTTATATAATTAGTTATCTTTTTGATATACATATGTGTGTGTATGAATTCATTTAGTAAGAAATATTTTGTGATTTATTATCTGTTATGTTAATTTTCTAGGTTTTAATAAAAAATAGGTAATTTTCTATTAGTATTTAAAACTTAGTTGTCCTTCTTTTACCTAGAATAAGAGAAATCTTCTGAGCTAGTGGGAGCTCACTGATCCAGGACTAACAGTGCAGGAACCTGCATAGAACTGAACTAGGTCTTCTGAATGTGGGTGACTGTTGTGTGGCTGGGGCAGTCTGTGGGACCACTGACAATGAGACAAGGACTTATCTCTAGTGCTTGAACTTGCTTTATGGAGCCCATTCTCTTTGTTTGACTACCTTGCTCAGCCTACATATAGGGGGGAGTGCCTTGGTACTGCTTCAAAATGACGTGCATACTTTGTCGACTCACCATGGAAGTCTTACTCTAAGGAGTGGATTGTGTGGGGTGTGTAGAAGGAGAGGAGCAGGAGGAGGGGGAGAGAGAGGGAGCTGGAATTGGGTTGTAATTTTGTTTAAAAAGATATGTTACCCAAAACCTTAATTTTTTTTGAAACAGGTTTCTTCCTGAAACTTGTTTTTGTACTCGATATTAAGGGATAGCTACCCTAAAATTTCAATATCAGGTATGTTGAAGAATGAAATTAGTACTGCTAATTTTCAAATCTGCATCTTCAGACAATTTTAATGTTATATAAGTTGTCTTGCTTTCTAATTGATTATGATAAGCTTTATCAGGAAATACAGGAAGGAACTAGAAAAATACTATTAATTCTTTTCAGCCAAGAAAAATACTTCCTTTCATAACTTTCTGATGGTTTTTATATAAAATTAGTAGGATTTCCATAAATTCTTTTTTTGAATATCAAATACTATTTTTCCATAACAGATAAAAGTTGGTGAGATTTGCTTTTTATTCTGTAGCATTCCATTTGTCATTGACCACTATGCTTAGCTAGACAAATCATTCGTTGTCTGGAATATTAGGAGAGCTAGCAAGAAACAGCTTCATTCTGACACCTACAATTACACAGAACTAACATCATGTAGGCCATTTGGTCTCTCTACCAGGTTAATAAACTTACTAGTTTGCTAACACACTAGTTTTGCACAGATGAGGGATTTTAGCTTAAACGGGGCTTTTATTTTCCTAAGTAAGTGGAAAACAGTAGCAGCAAGGGAATGTATATTTGAATTAATAATCACTGTGTAATAACATCATGCTGAATATATTTAGGAATCCAGGATTCATCACAAATGACATATTAGTAATTTTACAGTGATAACCTACAAAATTAGATATGCTATCATTCCTTAAATTCAGAAACTCTTTAATTTCGTCTAATTACATGGATTTAAATCATGTAATATTATATTGTTTTTAATACGAAGAAACAATTTTTATCAAAATAATTATACCCTCCTGGTTTTAGCCATACAATTAACACATTTTTATATCTATCTTTTTCTTTACTATAAATTGTAGAACTAGAACTATGTCTCCTCATATAAAATGTTATATATTCAAGTATTCATTAATAATTTTCTTAAATCTATATTTAAAAAATAGATAAACCTATTTTTACATCAATACTGGATTAAATGGGTATAAAATAAATATATGAAGCTTTTCTGGTTGTGTGTGTTAATGATTCATAAGATATGTAAATTCTTCTCTCCTGATAGACCGAGGAACTATAATAACATTAGACGCCTCAAGTGTTGGTAAGTCTTGAATTAGTTAATATTAATTTCTTTTCATCATTTCTGCTGTGACCACAAAATATCTAGGGTTTTTTCATGCCCTATTTCTAAACATATAAAAAAAGTAATTAGACTGAGGTCTCAGGCCGATTGTAATTTAATATAATCACCTCACATGCTTCTATCATTACACCACTTGCATACCATGCCAAAAGTTTAATTTTTTAAGCACTGCTTCTTCCAGTTTTGTCAGGAGTGCCGAGAAAACTAAAATGACTTTAAAGTTAACATTGTCACCCACAAAGGCCTACTCAAATTTGTGTTAACTGAAGTTCCTCTAGGATGAAGTGTGTCAGGAAGGACCACCAAAGGAGTGTGCAGATATGACAATGAATAAATTATCTCATCCTATGAGCCATTTGGTGTTGTGTGAATCTAATATCAGAATGATTCCTGCCTGGGAAGATTTGTAGTGTCTTAAGATTTATGGTGTCAGTTAAAACTTTAGAATCAACAAATGATATTTCTGTGAATAACAATCATAATCTGGAACAATAGGGCAGGCCACAGAACAAAAGTGGGGTACTTTGGAAGAATAAGAATGTCCTCTATCTTTTCAAGTTTGATCTGATTTATATATGATAGACTATCTGAACTTAATGATTTCTGTGGCCTCATGTGTCCTGATTACGTTCACAAATAGATACAATACATCCTGAATTCCTAATTACAGTCACTAACAGATACAATGCACCCCAAATTTCTTATTTCTTTTGTGAGTTGGGAAGTTTATTATTCCTATTTTTTTAGATAAAAATTTAGCTTGGCCAGCTGCCCTTTTCTCATTCCCTCATGGTAATTACCATAAGGGATTTCAAATGTAATTATCCTGATTGCATTGAGCTGGTAATTTGTAGGGTAAGCAGGATGATTTTGAGGACAGACTGGGATATGATGATGGCTTGCAGTAATGTAGAAAGCCAAATGATTTACTATGAATCACAGATTTCATGAACAAAAGGCCAATGCATCCTATTGGGTAGGAAATTCATATTAACTTGGAAAAAGATACTCTGGCTAAAATTTTGCAGTTACAAAGAACACATTTATTCAAATTATTTAAAGTGACACAGAATTTGTTTGAATCATGACTGTGCATATAAGTAAAATAATTCTATAATCAGGTAATGAGCAGAAACAACCATAATGGATAAGGCCACTTTGAAATTAAAAAAAGTCAATGACAAAACCAATATTTGTGGTGAATCTAATACAGAACAGAAAGCCACAAGTAAAAAGGCTGACCAGAATTAGTAATGGATGGATGATCTTCTGTAGGATACCAAATGTGTTGCATGAGCATTTCCTTACCTTTGTTGAAACTTCTGTCTTTCATTGTGCATGAATATCATGCTTTCTATGTATCATCTCTCTTCCCATATCATTTTCTTTCTTTTTTTAAAAATATTTATTTATTATGTATACAGTGAAGGCCAGAAGAGGGTACCAAGACTCATTACAGATGGCTGTGAGCCACCATATGGTTGCTGGGGATTGAACTCAGGACCTTTGGAAGAGCAGGCAAAGCTCTTAACCACTGAGCCATCTCTCCAGCCCCATCTTTTTCTTTCTTATATCTTAGTCTGCTGTGTGCTTTTATGAAGTTGGCCTTTCCTTATCTCTTATAAACTACCTGAGACTTCCTTCTATGAGTCTTCCTAACTTCATCTTCATCTTCTATTGGAAATTGTGTTATTATCCACATATTTTCCAATTTCAATTCCATAATAATAACATATAATTACTAAAATACCTTAAATTTTGCTTAATCTATTTATCAATAAATCTCAGTGTTTATTTAAGATACACTTTTCCATGGTTCAATATAAAGAATCGAGTGACGGTAAATAGGAGTTTTTAAGATTGTGTTCTTATGTTAAAAATGTAAAAACAAGTAGATATGACTTTTGTCATATAAAATAACTGTAAAGAGTACAAGTTAAATACTGGGGAAAACACCACAGTTTATCATATAGATTGTTCTATTAGAAATCATAGGGTCTATTCAGAGACCCCACATGGTATCTCACAGTTACCTGTAATAATAGGACCATGTCATCTGATGCCTTCTTCTGGCATTCATGGGCACCAGAAAATCATGTGATGCACAGACATTCAGGTAAAACTCTCATACACATAAAGTAAATATTTAAAATGTGTTTTATAAACAGAAAACAGACTGATCTAAAATGGTTGAAAGACACTTAAAGAAATGCTCAACATCCTTAACCATCAGAGAAATGCAAATCAAAACAACTCTGAGATTCTATCTTATACCTGTAAGAATTGCTAAGATCAAAAACACTGATGACAACTTATGCTGGAGAGGATGTGGGTAAAGAAAACACTCCTGCAAACCTGGTGGCAGTGCAAATTGGCACAGCCCATTTAAATATCAGTATGGTGATTTCTCAGAAAATTAGGAAACAACCTTTCTCAAGACCCAGCAATATCACTTTTAGGTGTATACCCAAAGGATGCTCAATCGTACCACAAAAACATGTGCTCAACTATGTTCATAGCAGCATTGTTTGTCCTAGCCAGAACCTGGAAGCAACATAAATAACCCTCTATCAGAGAATGGATGAGGAAAATGTGGTACATTTACAAAATGGAGTACTATGCAGCAGGAAAAAATAACGACATTTGTACTCACTCATAAGTGGCTTTTAGATGTAAAGTAAACCACCCTATAATTTACAATCCCAGAGAACCTAGACTACAATGAGGACCCTAAGAGAAGCATACGTGGGTCTAGTCTACATGGGAAGTAGAAAAAGATAAGAATGCCTGAGTAAATTGAGAGCATGAGGACCATGGGAAATGGTTGAAGGAGAGGGGAGAGGCAGCAAGGGGAGGAGAGAAAAATGTATAACTCAGTAAAAATCAATTAAAAATGTAAATATACAAAATAAAACTTAAAGCAAAAAATTTTAAGAGTTCTTAACTATTTATTTGTTAGTTGAGTGAAATGTAAAACATTATCATGCCCTAAGGCTGAGAGGCTAAAGATTGCATTGCATATGTGTAAAAATAATCTTTTTGAAGTAAAAGAAAGGCCAAATTATGAAGGCCACCAGTAATAGTTTATATAATACCTGAGGAAAATTACAAAGGATTTTATCCAATAGATTATTTAAAACCATAGAAGCGTTTTAAATAGGTACATAATACAATTACATACTCATTTTAAGAACAGCATTCTGGCAACCGATGAGGCAAGATTGAATTTGGACTAAATGAGTCATAAAATAGGCTTGATTTATGACGACAGATATCCCTGTCTGTCAACAGAGAGCAAAGGAATGGCAGTGATGGGTGAAATGAAAGTGTAAGGATAAATGTGCAAAGTTTTCATGAAGAATCAATGGACCTCAGCAATAAGATCCTGGTTTGAAACTAATAATATATTATTAAAATGTGTTATTTATTATTGATTATCACATGTATCACTTCAAAATGACTATTGAGATTTATCATTGATATCTAAACAGTAGAATCAATTTATAATATTGATGGATTGGCCTTAAGATGGAAAATGGTATTCTATTGTCTGGGGTAGGACTTCATAGAAACAAGGATAAGATAGTTACTATATGTTTTACCAATAATAAAACTAAGGTATTTACATAATTGAGTAAAACTGAAAAAAATTATATAATTAATCATAAATTTATTTAGCTCTGTAGCTAAACAAATAGGACATGTAATTAGCCTTTTCATTTATAAAATACTCTTCTTTTCTTGGAAGACAATTTTTCTGAACACATTATAAATAAAACTTTGTAAAAATAAACAAAGAGTTAGAAATGAAAAGAGGTAATGAATCTTCTTTTAATTGGCTTGGAAGGTTAATGGACCCTCAAAACATGGGGGAAGAAATCAGATTGTTTTGCCTGATAAAAATAAAAGGAGTAAGCATATAAGGCCAGTATTTAAGAGCATATTGATGAGGTTAAAGGCTTAGGGAGAAAGAGATGTGGAACATTTGTCTGAGGCTGGAAAAATCTTCAATCTAGTGACATGTATTAAGAGTTAGACACAGATTAAGGGTACTCACCAGGAACACTGTACTTTGTCTGTGCCTTGCTGCCTTTGTATGCCAGTTATGATGATTGTGGGTACAAATATCCATTTCTTAATTCCCCATGGGAAAAAAAAAGGAACCTAGAATTTTAAGCAGACCCTCTCTCTTATTGCACACTTAATGTTTAATGCATATTTTTGGGGAAGGTTGTGGAAGATGCTATATTTTTTCTTCTTCTAAAATTAATATGTTTATACTATGGTGCTTTAAAAATTCAGTAATCTCTCCTTTTTGGGACACCACTTTCCCATTATTATGTGAGTTTCCATTTACAAAATAATAAAGTGATTTGCATGACGTAGATAGTATAACCGGTTTCAGAATCGAATTTCAGTATCTGATATGAAAACTGAGTTCAACTGCTATGTGGAATAAAATACCCGAAAAAACCTGCCAAAGTCACAAGTATTTCCTAGACCTGCCTTGGCATGGAAGACATTCCTGTCAAATGCTTGCTATGTCATGAGCCTGTACTTATTTTAACAACTGGAAGCTACCCTTGAGGGCATGACTGTTTAGAAATCATCATACTGGGTCTAAGCATCCTACGCTAGAAAGAATTTACTTGATTTTTTTTAAATATAAGTTTCCAATATTTACTGCTTAGAAGGTCAGTAATAATCTTCTGTAAATATGAAATAGTCTATTTTTATGTTTAAATACAAGTTTAATTGAATTTCAGAAGTCCTAAATTTCTATATTTAGACATATGAAAATAAACATCAGAGATGAAAATACCTTGATTGATGAACAATCATAAGTAATGTCTTGTGGGTTTTTCCTGGCATGGTAGAGATTTCTGCCTTGATACCAACTTATGAAAATATTGCTCGCAATGCAAAGAACCTACTGTAAGAATATATCTCAACCATACTCCTTTGTCTCAAGGGGATTAGGCTGTTCTTATCAAATATGTATATTTGAATATTGGACATTTTATTTATTTCTTTCAGAAAATTTATTTGCCATAGGGAAAATGATTGCAAGTTTTATAATCTAATATTAATTGTGTACAGGAAAGAAGTATCAGAACATTGCAGCAAATCACGTGTTGTGAATGACAAGATAGCCAAACAACTTTATCAACAATTTCTTACATCTTTAGATGTATGTTTTCACGCTATTTGGATATGTGTATGGCATTTTTATTGATTGGTGTGTTATTATGTTAGAATTTCTGCAGCTCTTTCTGTCTAATAACTATCATCAAACGTACACTGATCATCTTCTGTGACTATCTGCAATGAGATGAAACCACTGTTAATAAATTGATTGATTTGTTAGGTAAGGGGCTAAAAATAAGCTAGTGTTGGTAGCATTAGGTAGAATTTTGACCTTGATTATCTCTCTGCAATGCCGAGAAACACTAACAGTATCTTTTGATGAACATGCAATACCTTTTGAATTCTATGTGTAATTTTTATGTTTTTCTTATCTAAGTATGGTCCTAAGCTAAATTCTAAAATCAAAAGACAGGTTTTTAATTTATTTAAAAGTACATAAAATTGGAGCGAAAGTAATTGACGTATACTTCCAGTTATTAGATAGAAGACATTAATTTGAAAATAGCTTATATCTTAGCTTATTTTGCTTAATTGATTGAATTTATATCATTCTGACATATATGCTGTACAATTAGAAAAATTAAAATTTTAGACTAATGAAATTCAGGAAGTTTAATGGCAAAAATGGAGCTAGAAATCAGATTGTTGCAAAATTAAATACTATAAACCATATTCTTTTTCATCAGGATTTTAGAATTTTGTTTCTAAGTTCCATGTTCATCACTGCTTTATTCATAATAGCCATAAGCTGGGAACAAACTAGATGTCCCTCAACAAAGAATGGATAAAGAAAATGTGGTACATATATACAATTATTATGAAGGTGATAAAACATGGCAAGTGGATGAAACTAAAAAGGCCATCTTGAGTGAGGTAACCCATTTCAAATTCTATGCTATATTTTTTCTTTTATAATATTTAACTTTAGAAACAAAAAACTAAAATAACTGTATTTTGTCATATACTGTCTTTTGATCCTCCAGTCTCTTCTCTGTGTTTTGTGTTAGACTTTCCATGGTAATAGTTTGCATGTACGCAAAAACTTCATGGCAGATAAATATCTCGTAAAGTATTGAAGAACTTGTGAATTATTGAAGAAATTGTAGGTCTAGTTAGAGGGTCAAAAAAGTCATTAATCATTAATGCTTCTTGCTTAAATGCATTAGAATAAACATTTACTTCTCACAGCAGAAACAGAGAAATATAGATTTTCCCTGTTTAAAAGCTGTTTTCTTTTTCCATTCACTTAAAAGTCAATTAATGTTTAGTATTCAAAGCTATTTTCTGTCACAGAAACATGGCCACAGCTTTTCCTCTAAATGAGCTAATAGATGGACACCTATATTGCCTAACATTTTATGATTATTTTCAACTGAAAATTTTGTCTGAGGATGTCTGAGTGTGTTTGTGTGTGTGTGTTGTCCTATTTTTTTCTCCTTTGAGGAAACTCACTGCGTAGGCCAGACTGACTGACTTTGAATTCATGATCCTCAGTCTCAGAATTTTTTTCCAGTATTGGAAATATAGAAATGTATCATCATTTTTATATATACATGTATGTGTGTGTGGTTATGTGTATATATGTGTGAGTAAGCATGCTCACACATGTTTCTTTATGTGTGTATGCATTTTTAGAGCACATTGTGTTTATACAGTTAATTTAATTGTGTCGGTATATGTATGTGGATGTACATGAACATAGGTATGAACCCAAAAGTCAACATTGTGTGTCTTTCTCCATCATTCTCCACCTTATTTTTTGTAATTAGCTCTCCCATTGAGTCCAGTACTCACCAATTCAGTTAAGACTACAAATCCCATGGATTTCCTATGTTGTCTTTAGTATTAATGATTCAAATCCTCTCAGCTAAACTTATGTTTTGTTCCTTGGGTACAAACTCACTTTGTCATACTTGCACAGTTAGCTCTTTACTGACAAACCCATCTCCCTGTAATCTATAATTTTGAAAATGTATACACACACACATATATGTACATATATATATACACATATATGAATCACAAATAAAAATTATAAAAATAAAACCTAACCTAAGGAAAGTGAAAATTGAGGTAAATGCATACTATTTGAAAAAAATCACAGTGATGTATGTTATGCAAGTATGTCTTTTGATGGAAAAGAAAAATGAGACCCAGTGTCATTTTTTGTGACCAGTTTAAATTTATACAATAACTAGAATAAGAGCTAATAGTAAGAATAAAACCCCAGAACCATTGAGAATATCCAATTAATGCACTATGTTTTTATACACAGTGTATACTATAACTTTAAACTCATCTTTAATTATATAATTATCAAAAATTATTTTGTTCAATGTACATTAGTGGTATAGTCATTGGCACCACTGTGTTCCAAAAATTTGTTTCCTTGTAAAATATATTTAAGGTATATTGCTGTATTATTTTCTAAAAATATGTTGTATACATGAGATAGATGGATACAGATATATCCATCTATATACATATATATGTATATACATGTAACACAAAGGCCGGCTAATTGGGGGATTCTGTCTTGCGAAGTTCCCCACAGCCAGCAAGTCACAATGAAAATCACACAGATATCTCCATAAGTTATAAAACTGATTGGCCCATTAGCTAAGGCTTCTTATTAGCTCTTATGACTTATATTAACCCATTATTCTGATCTATTTTTGCCATATGGCTTGGTACCTTTTTCAGCTGGCAGGTCACATCCTGCTTCCTCGGTGATCTGCGCAGGACTGGGAGCAATCAACTTCCTCCTTCCCAGAATTCTCCTGTTCTCACTGCATCACTTCTGCTTCCTGTCTGGTTTTCTCGCCTATACTTCCTGCCTGGCCAATCAGCATTTATTTAAAACATGACTGACAGAATACAGACAATTCTCCAGCACCATATACATATAAATAGCTTAGTATACATGTTTGTATGTATATATACACATAAACAAACACAGACACACATACACATGATTTCTATTGACCAAGCCAGACAGAGTGAAAAGAGAGACTTCTTGTGATGAGTTTGTTGTCGTATCTCACAGAATTAATTTTGGTGACTTAATTCTTATCATTGTTCAGATAAACACAACAAATAATATTTAAAAATACGTCCTAATCAAATTTAAAATGTTTTCTTTCTGGGTGAAATGGTAGAAATGATTAATTCTATATGACTGATAGATTTGATTAACTTGATTCCCTTAAAAAATTAGGGAACTATGATTCCAGAATAAAGTAACAAGTGAAGGTGATTGCTTCTTGGCTCTTGACTGTCTTTTAACTTAGTAACTCTGCTGATGAATCTCTGAATGACATTCGTTCCCATTTGGATTCCCACTGCATTATTTCCTTCTCCATCAAGTGCTAAGGACTCTAAACTCTATCCTTAAATGACAACAGATCCCTCACTGGAAAACTCAGTGAAGAAGAATCAAAAACAAAAGCACATATTTAGGGCTATGGACACTAACATAGTTTTATTGGATTATTTAATTATGACATAATGACATAGAAATAAATGATATGTTAAAATCAAAAAGTATATAAAGAAAGAAAGCATAACTGAATGACAGTATACTTAGGCTTTAGGATGTATTACTTAAATTTTTTTTCAAAGAAAATCTAATTGCCAGTATATGATTTGTTAAAAAGAGTTACAGAGAAACTAAGGCAACCTATATGTTATTACAGAATGCCTTTCTGGAATTCCATGACATATATGTTGATTTTCCAAGAATATGATTAATTTTAAACTGTTAACTATAGCTAGTCTTTGAAATTTCTTTATTGCCTTGTATAGTACCAATTTGCAAGGTATTGAGCTAGAATTAGGGAAGAAATTGTATCTATCATACTTGAAATTCTTATCAAGCACCAACAGAGGTAAAACAAAACACTATTATTTAATTAATAAGAGATTACCTTGCTCTGTTTTGCCACCTTTTTATCCACTCTACAAATCCAGTTGCCATTAAGTCTCCTATTCAGGAATAGGAGAAGAATTTTGGTCACTGTCATTTCTGCTGTCAAATTCATTGTCATTATTTTTCTCATTTAATATAGATATGTGACCAAATCCTAAGTCAGTCAACACAATAGTAACCTGCAGGTAGTAAGTTAAAAACATTTTAATTAGTTATAGTTTATTTAAGCTGGGAAATAAAAAGTCATTTCCCAGATATCACTATTTTATAGGAACTTTCCATTATGTGAATAGTTCAGTAGAATTTTCAGTTATTTGACAGTCCATTAAAGTAAGTACATTTCAAGCTTTATCTGGATGCTTTATTGTAATATAAAAGGGCAGAGTTGCTGAATTCTAATAGCATATTTGGAATTTGAGAATAACCAACTGCGGTGATGATGAATAACAAAAGATAACATCCACTGGATAAGGAGATCCTCTGAGTTTCTCTAAGCATACTCAGTATGCAATAGTTCAACTTACAGCGCTTTCGTCTGCCAGCTCTGCTGGACACTGGGACTGGATAATTGGCACGGCTGGTTACCTTTAGAGCCATTACCTGTCAATTCTGAGGTCTCAAGGTAGCAGCAATACTGTTCATTCTACACAGTTGTTATCAAACTTAGTAAGTAAAATCTAGAGGCTTAGAGAGTTCCTCTAAATTAAAACAAACATGCACAAGCTCCATGTCAGAGGAAATTAGATGCTCTGACATTCCTTCATTTACTTAGAAGAGCAATGGTAGACACAATTTGCTTACATAGCAAGTCCCTCTAAAAAAAAAAATTTCTTCTTAAGTGCTCGAGAGAGTTAAGGGTGCACTTATCAACAGCAAAGACGTAATGTTGCTCAAACTTTTAAAGCGTCTCTATCTGGGCTTCCTCTATGAAGGTAATGGCAAGAGGCTTTATTTTCCAATCAATATTCTTGTTAAAAGACATTATGGCTTCATGGAGCTCAGAAAAAAAAAAAAAAACCTCCCAGAAAAGTAACCAAACAAGAGTACATACCCAACACTTTCTCTTCTCTTAATATGATTCTGAAACATCAAAGTTGCCACCCTCCAGCAGTAGCAAAAGTCAAGTGCAGCCCTCAGATGCCAGAACATTCTTTCTACCTTATTAACTTTCTTACTGGAGAAACAAGTCAGCTTCTGAAAAAAAAAATCATATACCTTTACAGAAAAAGAAAAAGAATGATTTAAGACGGGTAAATATTACTTTTAAGTATTAAGGATCTGAAAAGAATGGGTCTGAGGCTTTTTCTCACCCAGAGTCGGTAATTATATAGGTAACTTGTAACACTGACATTGTTGGCAGATTTAGCATCTGGCTGAAGTCTCAAAATCACAGAAACACTCATGAATTCTCCACACACAGGAATTTCCTATTAGGTTATAGAAATATGGAACACATGTAAAATCACAGGAAATGTGTGGTGATAGGCATTTGTTTCTCTAAATATGAATAGGGAAGTGATCTACATTGTTCTGATGGCCCTATGTTTAGTAATCTTATGAACTTATTTTGTGACATTATTCTTTCTTCAGTAGATTTTTTTCATGGTTTATGAAATAAGTTGATTGGAAACAGCTAAATGAGATACTCTATTTCTACTCAAGTTCTGTTCTCTTTCTTTATGGTTACCATGGATTTTGATTGACAGATCATTATTTTTAGGGATATAAAGCTTTTATAGGAATATTGTTCTTATGAATTTCTAAATGCCATGGTCCCAAAGCAAACACCATAAGGCAGCTGTCCTTTAATATGATTTTATAAGCTCTTTCCTTTTAGTTCATGACAAACCTTTGAGGAATGTAGAAAACCAATAAAAGGTTGCCGCTTTACGTCTTATTTTTCTGTTGCAATCCAACTCTTTTTCCATAATGCAAACATAGATATTGACATTGTAGCTTTCAACCTAGTACACTTTGGTTGACAAGTAAGGTGACGTACACAGGATGATGGGAGTAGGGGTTACACAAAGTCTTAAATATGCTGTCTGTAAGCTTCTACTGTGGAACACTAAACCAGATTTTCCAAATCTGGGATAAACAACTTTATGCCTTGCTATATAATAAAAATGTGGATTTTTAAAAGCAAAAATAAACATATTTCAAGAGAGAATTTTAACAATTTAAATTAGTAAGAAACTTTGTAGTATTATCTACCTAGCTTTCTTGTACAGTTGCTGTTAAGTAAGAAATATTACTGTAGCCTTTAAAAAGCATGGCTTTATTTCTAATACAGTATATTTACTAACTGCATGGGGGTAGATGACTAACAAAGTCTCTGCAACTCATACTATCTTTTATAACCTGATAAATGAACCTTGCATTCCTCACAGATACAATGAAACGACTAGGTTATATGTAACAAGGATGAACACAGCCAATACAATTATAATGCTAGATGCCACCAAACTCAGAGCTGATAATTATGACACAATTGAATGTGTTTGTAGTTTTATAATTATTTTTACAGTCTGAGATGAAAACAATTTTTCTTTCCCCACAGTCACCAGGGTGTGACCATATTAGCATAAAGGGTTTTTATGTAATTTGACAGAGTTATTCCGTCTCAATTAGCCTGGGTATGATAGTGCAAGACTATTTGTGACTTTTCTCTTCTCCATTAGGTCGTAGTTATAGGCTGCTACTGGGAAATTTGTTAGAATAGCAATATATTGGTCAATTTCCAAGTTAAATATGTATGACATTAAAGATAAAGGAATGCAATACTAGACAAAAACAAAAGGAAGTTATTATTACTTGTGCTCACTTCATTAGCACAATAAACACCCCTCTTAGGTTCTGAAATATGCCACATGGAAGATACTCAGATGACTGCATAGCCATCTACACAGCAAAGAAGCAGCCTTTAACTTCTTCAACTTCCTGGATGCCACCTGGGAAATCAATCTGTTCATCCTGCCAAGACAGACTAAAATCTTACCCCCACTGCTTCTAAGACTGGTGTACTCCAAGGACTAAGGAGAGGAGATGGGATTGCTGGAGTAGGTAAAACGCTGTCTCACATTTACTCATTTATCCCTCCCAGATCTGTTTAATGGCATTTGATAACCTAGGTACTGTTCTCTTATTACTTCATCCATGACATTTAATAAAATTTCCTGCTAAAATACAGACAGGTGTGTCTAACAGATTTCAGGTGTATCTTAAAAAGCTCGGGTTCCCAATCACTTTAATTGTCTTAACCAAAGTAATAGCCTTTTGCTAACCCCAGCCAATTTTCAAGCATATTTTACACGTCACTCCTGCTCCCTAGGCCAATACCCACCTACAAAATGCTTCTCAAAAAGGCCTATACCAGGTCCTGGGACTTCACCATAGGTACCAACTCTCCTAGATTAAGGACACCTGCCAACTAAAATCTGGTTTGAAAAATCTGGTATTGTGTCCCATCCCCTGGCTAGCCCCTTTTCATAGAGCCAATAATAACAGCTTTTTATTCCTAGTCACCTCTCTCCTAAAAGCAGCTGCCTTAGGACTCCAGGATGACAGCAAACCGAATGCTGCTCCAGCCACACCTCCTGCTGAGCATGGACTCCAACTCTTCTCTTCCCTCTCCCACATCACCCCATGTCTGCAGGAATTAGCCAGACTTAAGCTAATGCCCCTATCTCCATGGACTCTGGGATGTTTGGTCAAAAGTGAGACCCCAGTCCTTTAACTCCCCTATATTGAAAGAGGCTGGAATGTAATGTTGAATTGGAGATGTCACCCCAGCCTGTCAGCTGCTTGGACTTAGATTCCTAGCCTGCCATGTGCTTGGACTCCTCCCAGCCTGTCAGGTGCTGGGCCCTCTGAGGGAAGTCAGGACAACTCCCCTGGGGTATTTAGGGTCATGCTGGAAAGAGGAACATGTGATTTTGGGTTTGCATGCATGCTCCCTCTGTCTTTTCCTTCACCATGGTCTCCTGGCCACCCGGGAGTGTGCTGTCTATTAAACATGGGCATTTAATTTGGTTTAATCTGGTATGATTAGAGTTCTTTTGTGTCGGTGGAAAGACTTGTCTTAAGATTTTTCTGAACACTATTCCCACTGAGACAGATCGTACCCAGGAACAGGTGTTGTCATGGCTTCTTATCAACTGTGACAGACTATACAGTGTAACAGGTATCACGGCGTCTCCACTGAGACAGACTGCACCATAGAACAGGTGTTTTCATGGCTTCTTTTTTGCTGTGACAGACTATCCTCTGGAACAGTTGTTGTCATGGCTTCTCAACTGAGACAGACTATACTCTGGAACAGGTATTGTCAGGGCTTCCCCACTATGACAGTCTGTACCCAGGAATAGGTATTGTCAGGGCTTCTCTGCTGTTTCAGACTGTACCCTGGGACAGGTGTTGTCATGGCTTCTCCATTGTGACAGATTGGACTTTGGAACAGGTGTTGTCATGGTTTCTCCACTGTGATAGACTGTACCCTGTAACCAGTGTTTGTATATCTTCTCTACTGAAACAGACTGTACCTTGTAAAAGGTGTTTTCCTGTTCTTCTCCACTGAGACAGATTGTACTCCATAACTGGTGCCCTGGCTTCTCTCTTCTGTCAGACTGTATCCTGGAACACCTGCTGTCATGACTTCTCCATTGTAACAGACTATACCCTGGACCTGGGATTAAAAGAAACTTCTCCTTACTCAAAGGACATTTTTCACAGATTTTCTTGCAACAATTAGAAAAGTAGGTAATAATTTTAAAATTTCAACTAGGCCAAGTTATTAAATTTGGAGAAGTTTACACAGTAGGATATCTATTGGTTTAGATAGTTATATGGGAGAACTGGCCTTGGCATATCGAAAAGGAAGCACATTGAAAGACTGTTTTCTCCTAAATATTGGCCTACTGGTACAAGTTGCTGCTGGAGATGAAAATGATGCACTCAGAAAATTCTTTTTCAAATCTAGTTACTTACATATAGAGATGTAAAAATAAGCTCCCAAATATGAATAATTCATAATGAATATGATTATCTGAATGATTCAATCACCAAAATAATGTGATATTATAGTTTATTCTCAAATTTACAAATAGATACTTGTACTTAAGTAACGCAATTAAAAAAGTTTGAAAATCCCTACTTCAAAACAATGGAGCCTGCTGAGTTATACATGACATAAGTAAACTGAATTGAATCCATCTAGGGCATTCTTTGATTTGCTGGAGGATGGAAAAACTGAAACAAATTTGGGGCTTTAAACTTTCTCTCAATTTTTAACCTAATGTTGGAAATGTTAGTAATCTTTACTTCATTCCTTCCCTATAGCTGCATTGGTGAATACTTAGTAGGAAAAAAAGTGTGAATGTGTGTGTGTGTGTGTGTGTGTGTGTGTGTGTGTGTGTGTGTGTGTAAGGAAAGTAAGAGAAGGGGAGGGAGGGAGAGAGAGAGAAGGGAATTGAATTTCACAGGAGTTAGGCATTTTATGCAATTGTGCGAGCACAGGTAGGTAAGGTCACTGTCCTTGCATGCGGTGCTCATGTTTGAAACAGAGAGTTTGAAGCCAAGAGGGATGTCCAGGGAAGCAGAACAAGGACAAGTTGGAGCTCACAAGCGCAGCAGTCAGTTCTCATTTCCGTTAACCGTACTGATGTGGATGTCCTGTAAAAGAAACTAGTGCCCTTTGTCATCCTGCTAAACGCCGATCTGATCCTGCAGCCTGAGACGGTGGAGGCAGATTCAGGGAATGGTTCAGCACTTGCAGGCCAAGCACTGCTTCTCATCAGTGAGATGAGCCAGCGGATCAATGTGTCTGAGCCACAAAGTGACTGTCACTTCACTGCTACAGTCCACGTGCTAAACAAGAATCTCTCTTGTGGCCTATTCTAATCCAAGTTGTAGGGGATGTGTAGTTCAGTCTAGCCAGGGCGACACATTACAAAACCACCACAGTAGACACCCGGAAGATGAACTATGATTCTGCCTCGGAGGCATAAACGATTTATGGAATCTATGTTCATAGAGCAGGGCCACATGGTGAGGAAGTGTGGGCTGCATGATTTGTGGCAGACCCGAGGCAGGTAAAGTAAATACAGTCTGAGTTGTAAATGGTTATAGAACTCTGAGGCGAGTACATTTTCAATTCTCAGATTCACAATTAATATCTATGCAATTGATTTTGTAAGGAGCAAATTAATCTAAGGCAATATGTTATTTAGATTCACTTAGAAGCCAGTGGCTCAAGTAAGCTCTGGAACACATAAGCAAGAGATAGAGAACAGGAAAAGCAATTCATAGCTCTGATTAATGCAGTTCCATGGAGTCTGCAATCTACATCTGAAGGCTGGTAGTTTATTTTGTTGTCTGCTGTGCTATGTTTCTATAGTAAAATGATGTTGCTTTTCTCTGCATTTATTTAACATGTGTGCAAGTGTGTGTGTGTGTGTGTGTGCGTGTGTGTGTGTGCGTGTGTGTGTGTATGCATGTGCACACATGTCCCATAGGGCATGTGTGGTGTCAGAGGACAGCTTTAGGGAATCAGTTATCTTTGGTCACAGTGTTTGCTCCTTGAAATGAATTCAGGAGTCAGGCTTAACATCAAGTGTCTTTACCTACTGAGTCATCTCACCGACCCACAATGATGCCTCAGTATTGATATCTATATGAATACTTTTGTTTAAGTCATAAAATCAAATCTTATCCCTAAATGAGTAAGAAGGAAATTCATTACCTAAGAAATTGATTATCATAAAATCAAGTACTAATATTTAAACTGGAAAATTGCAAGTGCTGCAAAATTGTTTACTTATAAAATACAAAATAATATTTCAAAAAATATCTTTACTTCTAGAGTACACACTTCCACTGTCTTCTCTAATAGTAAATTTCATCTTGCTATGTGGTTGTTTCTAGTTTTGTATCGACTCTATGTTTTAGAATATAGACATTGAGGACAGTTTATAAAAATGCCAAGGATTATCATCAAATTAGTGAAAATTCAACACAGGGAAAATTTTAAAGTAACTTCTAATATTTTCTCTAAAATTCATCCATGCATATCATCAAACTTTTACTCTTTCTTCTTTCATTAGCTCATATCATCTTAGGAGTAAACAATATTCAAAATTGTGTTTTTCAAAGTTGCATACATGCTGTGATGACCATGCACATGTGTGTTTCTTCTACCTTACCTTCTGACCTTAGTAATTGATTTTTCACTTTGTACTTTGAAGTCAATTTTTTGTTTGCTGCTAATCACAGGGTACCTTTCGTACTATGCTTGTGTGCTTGGCTAGTATTGCCTACCATGATGTCTTTTGGTTACACTTTACTGGCTTCAAATAGTAGGATTTCATAATTGTTTAGTTTGAATACTTCTGTACTATGTAACTAAAAAAATAGACAAGTAGACCTAACAGACAAGAAGATAGGCAGAGTCCAAATGCTAACAATTGCAAAGAAAGCTATAATAAACTCAGGAATGTGTGGCTTTCTTCTATATGCTGACTTTATCTCCTGTAGGTATATTTACTAAAGTTCTGTAGTTGGAAAGTATAGTAATTTCATTTCCAAAAGTTTTAGGAAACTCCCATTTTTCCATTCTGGATTTATCAATTTACATTCCAAACCAATATATATTTGATTATTTTTTTCCTCAGTATCCACAACACTGATTTTCCTGCTGTTATTGATTAATTCATTCAAATTGTTACTCAAAAGTATGTCATTACAGTTCTGATTTTTCATTTCCTTGGTGTCTAAATTTATTAACATTTTCACATGAATATTAATTATTTGAATTTCTTTTTGAAAGCAATGTTTTCAGATAATTTGCCTGTGTATTTGTGAAGGTTTGGACTTTAGATTAGTATCCTCATCCATTTTCAGTTTGGTTTTATATAGGATGAAAGACAGCATTTGAATGTCTGTCTTCTACATGATGTTTAGTCTTTGCAGAACCACGTTTTAAGAGACTATAATTTTTCCCAAAGTATACTCTTGACTATATTGTTAAGAATCAATTTGCTGGTGTGTAGGCAAATTTCAGGGTTCTATTATCTGTTCCCTTGACTCTTTGGGTGTTTTGTTTCAACTCCATCTTGTCTTTTTCCTGAGCATGTTTTAAAAATGTTTGATGCTTTGAATATTGTTATTTTTACACAAAGTTATCTTAAATATTTTGGACTAGTTCATGATTCCAAGTAAATTTTAGTATTTATTTCTAGATATCTGTAAAATATTATCAGTGTTTTAATAGGGATTATACTGGGTCTAGAGTAACTTTGGGAGTGAGGTGTATTAATGCTGCTGATACATAAACTTGGGGAGTTTCTTTGTTCATTTTTTTCTATATTTCTTTAATATTTTGTGACTTTCATTGGAAGTCTCTTTCACTTTGGTTATATTTATTCCTCTGTAATTTCCATGCCAATAACGAAAGGCTTTGTTTTCATGATTTCTTTCACACTGAATTTACTATTGTTGAAAAGGAAGCAGCTATGCTTTGAATTCTACCATTTTCTCTTAGACATTTATCTATAGAATCATGTCAAGAGCAAACAAAGATAATTTGAAATCCTTGTTATATTTTTTTTAAAAAAAAACTCTTACTTTATCCCTTTGGCTAAAACTTAGCTTTTAAGATTGCTGCTCAACTTGCTTCTGAACTCAGAGTAAATAATTTCAACTTCCCCTCAATAATGTGATGCTGTTTATGAATTTTTCATAAAACTAGAAGGTCAATGAGAAAATATAAAATTAACTTCCTTAGTAACGTTCTATTATCTCCTGTCTAAGTTTCTTCATTATTATTAACTAAATACAGAAGAGATAACAATAATAATTTTCATGTTTTTAATAAAAGAAGAAAAAGAAGCATCAACAGTTTATGTTCCTTATTGGTATAAGATTTCCTTCTGTCTATGTGTTGCTTTCATTGGTTTAATAAAGAGACTGCCTTGGCCTTTTGATAGGGCAGAACTTAGGTAGGTGGAGAAGACAGAGCTGAATTCTGGGAAAAATAAAGCAGAGAGGGAGAACTGCCATGGAGCTGCCAGAATCAGACATGCTGAATCTTTCCCAGCATAAGCTAGGTAGGCAACTGGGACAAACAATGGACCTGCTCTCCAGTTACAGATTGGCAACCAACGTGGTAAACTAAATCCATGTAAAATCTTAGAGGGCTTGAAAACAAATTCTAGACAATATATATATATATATATATATATATATATATATATATATATATATATATATATAGAGAGAGAGAGAGAGAGAGAGAGAGAGTTCAATATGGCTTTTTGCTGTTTGCTGGTAGGATGCCACAGAAAGTTCTTTCTGACTCAGCAGCCATATCAAAAGAAAAAAAGATGCCGCACAGTTTTAAAAAGCGCCTTCCTGGGCTGTTCCACCATTACAAATGCCAGCTATTAAGCATTTCAATGGCATTTGTGGGCCCAGGTGTTTTTGTGCCCACTTGGGGTCGAGAGCATGCTCGTGGCTCTGCTCTTCCTGTCTGGACAGACTAGGCTTGGGCAGGGCCGGAGAGCATGGCAGATTCTCACCGCCATACACTGAGATATTTCCAGGCTGCACAGTGCTCTGCGTGGTAGATTTGGCTATAACTCAAATAAAAAGAGTTTATGTGCTACATGCTCATTCTCAGAATTAAAGTGCTGAGTGCAGCTCCTACCTGGAGCTAGCAAAAATGGTGCATCCACCATTTTGAAACTGGAGAGAGGTGGAGCCAACATCCAGAGCAGCTGCAACCAAGATGCTTAGTATTTTAAAAGCTCTTCATGACAGTAGGGAATTAAACACAATGCAGTAGGACAGATTCAGACAACACTGTGGCGTCTAAATGGGTCACAATGTTGGATGGGTGTACATAGGTTTGGAATAAAAAAGAAAAAGAGTATAGAAAGTCATAAAATAAAGTTACTGCTTTAAAAAGGAGGGTAAATTCTTTAGAGAGACAGAATACAGATAATCATAGATTAAAGTAAGTAAAAAAAATAAGCCACGTAAAAATGAAAAATTCACAGAGTCTGGTTTCTGTATATTATTGTGATTTTTTTTTTAATTTTTTGACTGTGAAGGAGCTAAGTTCAGAGAGACATTTGATTATATGGGCTGCTAAGCTAAACCAGCATGTATATTATAAAAATACTAACTTAGAATATGGGTCCAAGGATTTGATGCTTTGAAAAATAGATTCTTCTTTTGTTTTCACAGAGGATGAGACTCTGTGGATTGCTTCTTGGCCAATATGGTATGATAAACCACACCTCCTGAAAGGTTGCTGTGCACACCCTCAAAAATTACTTCACTCAACTGCTGACTGACATAAATCTAGCACACAGGATATACCATAAAGGACCTGACTAACAGCACCCCCATACAGCAGAAAGAAGTTTGGAGAGAAATAACTACATCCATATTCCCAAATATTGTTTATGACTGTTTGTTTGAATTTAAAGGGGGATATTATGTAGATATGAATAATTTACTTTGGAATAAATCTTGATTTATAAATGCAAACTTAAGGTCAATTTTGTTATATGTATATGTACTTCTGATCTTGATTAAGGTATTGTGATTGTGTAGCTCATTTAAAAATGTAAGGTATAATTAAAAATATGGGTTAATGGATGATCTTCTATGATAGTCAAGTTTGTAGTCATGTTAGATCTTCTAGATGTGCATAGATATATTTCAGATAAGCATTCTTCGTATCTTTCAAAGAATACAGAATATTGCATATAAAATGTTTTAATAACTTCAGACTTTTCATGACAATGAGACACGTCTGCTCCTGTCAGCACCAGCTACTTCACGGAAAAGATGGGAATCGAGGAGTCTCCTTATAGAATTTGCTTGCCATTTGGGCAAGAAACTTCTCTTTCCTGGACTGTATCACTGGACATGCTGTACCCACAGAGAGATGTCTGCTGAACTTGTCTAAGGGTAAAATGGTCTTTCAGGGTTCCTGTTTCATGAAAGAGTCAATGAGACATTCTGCAGGACACAAAAGAAAGTGACTGAACTATCTTTGGAGTTTTCTGCTTCATGGAAATGTCTACTGGATAATATGGGCATATAAGCTGAAGATACATGCCCCAACAGTACAGAAGAACTTTGGGTGACTGTACAGACAGTGAGATATCTCTGTCATTTCTAGAGTTTTGGATATCTTTCTGGAGTCTTTGATGGAGTTGAAGAATAGATAGATAGTTATAGTTTTCCTTTGTTATGCTAAAAGATAAAATAGATATAAATAATGTAACTGTAATTCTTGCTTACTAATTGTTTTTTATATGTAATTTTGCTATATTAAAGTTAAAGCCTTCTTTTTTGTTTAAGCAGAAAAAAGGAAATGGTGTAGGATTTCCTTCTATCTAGGTGTTGCTTTCATTGATTGAATAAAGAAACTGCCTTGACCTTTTGATAAGGCAAAACTTAGGTAGGTGGAGAAGACAGCTGAATTCTGGGAGGAAGAAAGCAGACAGAGAGAATAGCAATGGAGCTGCCCGAATCAGACATGCTGAATCGTTCCCAGTGTAAGATAGGCAGCCAGGACAAACAAAGGGCATGTTCTCCTTGTAACACTTTATTTTTTCTATTGATTGAATACATGAAAACCATATCAGATTTACTTAATCTTTACTCATGAGAAGGAAATAGGCTTTTAGGACAAGGTAAATATTTTCAAGAGAATATCTGTGTGAAGAGTAATTTGTAAAGGTTGACAAACACCTTTAATGCAGAACTCAGTAGCAGAGGCAGGCAGATGGCTATGAATTCTAAACGAGACTGATGTACTTAATGAGTTTCAATCTAGATGCTAGCAGATCTTTCTTGTCTTAAAACCAAAAAAAAAAAAATAAGCAAACAAAACAAAAAATTCAGGCTTGATTGTCAAAATCTTTTATCTCAGCACTAGGGAAGTAAAGGCAGATAGATCTCTATGTATTAAAACACATCTAAAAAAATATTTTTCAGGTTTATATTTCTGCAATTTTAAAATAAAGTTTCAGATAATTAAACAAAGATTGCTTGTGAAAAGATTAATAACAGGTGTATTATTCAACAGTTCAATGAAGCCTTCAACAACTTCATACACTTTCATTGAAGAAAATGAGTGGAAAAAATTTTTAAAGAAAACTGCTGTGCATTAATTATAAAAATGGCAAAGATTTAGGGATTTGCTAAGTACAACAACAGAGGTGTGAGCTAGTTGTATATAAAAGAGTATGTTATTAAACAATGAATTATTTATTTAACAAGCAATCATTATACACTAATACAAATAGTACAAAAATATTAGTAACTTTCTGATGAAGAAAAAAAACGTTTTTTGCACTTAATGGGAGAGTATACTTAGATGTTTCATTTGTTAATGGTAAACCATTCCATTACCCTGCATTTTATGTGTGTAAGAAGATATTTTGTGCACCTTCAAATTGTTCAAGTGCTTGAGTTAAACTTGAGCTTTTTATCTTGACACTAACGTCTACTACATCTGATCTCTCTTCATTTTCTTCATCTTAAAATATGGGTAATTCTGCCTACCTCAGAAGATTACTGCATGCATTAGATGAGATAAATAATGAATGTGAAGCTATTAGTTCACTGCCTGAACACAGATAATCCTTCAGTAAATGTCTATTGCTTTGGTTGCTATGTGGTTGCTATAAGATGTACAATAAAAATAATAATAAAAGGTAGTGTTTACATGGATGAATTTATCTTAATGTCTAAGCAATAAAAAATTCATTCTTTCATTCAACAAGCATCTTTGAGAGCGAGCTGTGTATCAAGTGTAGCACTAATGGAGTGCAAGGATAGATATTGCTTTGTCTCTATGCTGGAGAAATGCCTGGACCAGTGAGAGAAGCTGGCAAATCAAATGATGCTATAATCCAGTCTGATGAATCTTATAATAGCCCACACAATAAAAATCTCTACCTAACAGCACAGAAAACATTGACTCTGACTTATGAAAAAAATATAGATAAATTTGTATGAGTTGTGTTTTAAATATAATGGTAACGTTCCAAAACTTGTGAATGAGAATGTTCACCTGAGGAGCAAGATTTCCTAGGCAGGTGGATTCAGTATGAACAAAAATAAGAAGTGAAAAAGTCTGATACAGCCAAATAGTGAAACATGTTAAGTGGACTAGTCAACAAATGTGAAACAGTAGGAGAGGTAGCTTTAATTATAAATAATCTAGACTAGGAAGTTCTTTCTATTATCTTCTTTGTTATTGCCAACACAACCCAATCATCCTCTCAAATAGATTGACTTCAAAGGAAAAATGCATAAATAACTGCATAAATAATAAACACCTAGGAATCCTTATACTTTAACAGAAGAATAGACATTAAATAAAATGAGATGAAAAAAATCATGCAATGTTTGACAGCTTTTGATTTTCTTTTTCAAACTGATTAATGCTCGCACCCTCATATTTGACATGTTCAGTAATCAATTAAGGACAATTATTTCAATCCAAAGACACTTTTACCACTCTTAGATAGATATTTCTTACTTGCATAATTAAGCAATTATTATAGCTTTAAAAATAATCTCAGACAAACACTGATTTCTTCAGCACATTTTATTATTAATAGCATTTTGAAATATCTCTAGTAAAATCGATGGTCTTGTGAATTCTTCCTTGTTTCTGCATTGAGACAGATGTGAGCTGTTTATCACATTCTGTCACATACACAAACCATTTGCTGCTTTTGAGAAGAGCCAGCAGCACACTGAGTTTCTATCTGACTGTAAAATTCCCTTTCTCTAAGCTGGTAGCATTTCTACTTTGAAGACTCTGGCCTGCTTTGTCTCAATAAAAACTGGAATACTTGCCACAATTGCTTATACTGTAGAAATATGGTTATTTTAATAGTTAAATAGAATCCAATAAGGAAGTTCTTATAAAAGGCATTGTACAATTTATAGGATTATAATTCTGAAACAAAAATGAATACATACAAATTTCATTCAGTTCAAACTACATTTAAGTTTAAAATATAAATGTCAAGAAAAGGCACTGTGAAAAATGTTGTTATATGTGATTCCACATTCACCTCTTTGGACAATAATATATAGATTAAAAACTATAATGAATGTCATAATTCCTATGTACTATAGATTAAAAAAATAGTTTTGGAGTCCTCATTCAGGAATGCATAGGGAATTTTTGTGATAGTTCAAACAAACACCAAAAGAACAAGGAATCGATGACCCTGAATTACATTAAAAAGTCATTATGGTATTTTACCATAGAAGAATCATATAAGTCACAAGTGGTAGTTATTTAAATGGAGAATCACTGTGAACCAATGGCAGATAACAAAGTCTCACTAGAGCTCTTCGTATGCGAAACAGAAAAAAATAAAAATCAAAATGCTGCATTTTCTTAGTATGTGCTGATTTTTTGGAAGGACACTGGAGCATCTCTACTGATGATAGACTTGTATTGACTCATCATTTAAGTTTTCTCCTATTAGAGTTCTCTGTAGTTTCAAAGAAAAAAATTAAAAAGTAAAATCAGGAAATCCAGGAGCTGCAAAGCCTGCATAGGTGAATTACCTGAATATTTCTGATTAATGTTTCTATTTATTTAAGTATATTTTAACATTTTTGATAAAATTTGATAACTCTTTTTGCATACTGCTTGCAATAAAATTAATACAACTATTTTTGTAATCCCAGTGAAGATTTTGTGTCACTGTGTTTTCCTTAGATCCTTTTTAGTTCAATCATTCCACAGAGTAGTTAATACTATACAACCACCAAGCTATTTTCCACAGAGTAATACTTCCAATATCTAAGAGACTAATTATTTCCCATGTTATTCCATTTTTGCTACATTTTACTGTGTTTCATTTTTAGTTTTTCCCCAACAAAAGCTGATTTGCGAGTTCTGCAAGTTATGCATCCAAAATATGAGTATAGATGTTAAGTGCTTATTCAAAAATTGGTAGTGCTTAACTAAATCTGACAACAGGGATCTGTGTTAAGTGTGTGTATTGTAATTATTGAAAACATAGTACATTTGGCTTTTATTATGTGAGTGCATACACTTCACACTACGAGTGCTTCCAGTGAATGGTGTAGGAATACTTGATGTTAAGTACTTTGGTGGCTCTTAAGCACTTAATAGAGATTTGGTATGCGGTGACAATGAAGGGTTTTAATGAATCATGAGGGTTTTAAAAGTAACATTGATGCCAGACTTGATATCTGTGAAATGGTTTACATTCTCATTTTCACAGAAGAGAACTTGAACTCTGGAGTAGTTCTACGAACCGTGAATGAATACTTGAAAGTGAGAGACAACAGTAAAACACATCTCCTGGCGTACCATTTACATGCAGATGTTGCTAAACTGAGAGGATTAGCAAAGGCAGTGTGAGCACATTACTCTGTGAGAGTTTATCATAAATATCTTCGTGGCATGTTAATTAAATAGACTTTCGTTTGGATGAACTACATCTGTTTCTTCTTTTTTGGTTGCTAACTGATGCAGCTTATTTCTCTTAATTGTTATGTACTGGTTATCTAACCAACCTCTATGCCTAGTTTCTTGAGGAAAATGCCAGTGGTTTATTCATTTCTGTATTCATTAAAGTATTCCTTTATACCAGGAAATTACAACACTTTAAAAACACAAAAGAGTGTAGTTTGACTTTTCAAAAAGAATGCATGCCTGAGTAAAAAGGGATGTTTAAAGTTCTGACCACTATGATTTAATAAAAATTGTGATGGTGGACCTAGGCTAGTGTTCAAAATTACTGAGTTGCTAAA
This sequence comes from Myodes glareolus, assembly GCF_982192425.1. NCBI lineage: Eukaryota > Metazoa > Chordata > Mammalia > Rodentia > Cricetidae > Myodes > Myodes glareolus. The sequence continues at coordinate 56,330,373 of NC_142037.1, read as the reverse complement.
TCAGTATTTGTCCATTATGTTTGGATCTCAGTTACAAGACAATATGAGGGGAAGTGGGGGGGAAGACGAAACAACACACCTTATAAACATAAAGCATGTTCTCAAGAGATCCCTGATTCCCAAATGATAGGCACAGAGAAATATGTGCTATGCAAGTCTTTAGGGATGAGTGTTGTTCACTATTACAAAAGAGATGTAGGTGAACATCTGTTTTATCCCTTCAGCTGGCTGCAGGCTACAGGCAAACAGCAGGCTTATGCCAGATTATTTAATCTTAGTGAAAGGTCTGAGATATTACTGACAAGATTCTTAAGTAGAATCACTATTTATCACTATTAAATTCATATTTTTATATACTTAACCAATATGTAACAAATATGAATATTATTTTTTCAGATAAATACAGGCATAGTAAATATTATGAAGTCATTTAAGTAATATATTTAGTATTTTTCTAATTGTAAATGTGTACGTGTCTGTGTGTGTGATGTTCTTAGACTTGTCTTGATATGAGGCACAAATATTTTAGAGTATATTGCTCTGATGACAAGGGACTGAACCTCTGAACTACAAGCCAGTCCTAATTAAGTGACTTGCTTTTTAAGAGTTCCAGTGTTCAAGGTGTCTGTTCATAGCAAAAGAAGCCATAGCTAAGACATTGTTATTATTACGAACATTTGTGGGAGTAACACTCCAGTGCTGTGCAGAAGAAATCAGTAATTCATCTGTTGGCCAAGTCTTTCGACCCCTACTTTTGCTTTGTTTCTGAGCCTTAACTATATGGGTTAAGTGACAGATTATCCCTTTCATGACTAGGAAACCCAAAGTCACTTACTGATAAAATGAAATATTTACACTGTGTAATATTATGTTTATACAGTAGACAAAACACATGACATGCTAACTGGGAAAATTGGAAAATAAGCAAATATATGCAATTTCAAATGTACACACACATGTGTACACACTCACATATAGACCTCTATGTTGCAATTTTTGTATGCAAAATAAAATAAAGAAAATCATAGATATAAGAAATATCTGTCTTCTGTGGACAGTAAGCTTGCCTGGCTATGAGTCTCTGTATGGCATATGACTGCTGCTGTTACTTCTGCCAAGAACCTAAATATTTAGGCAATTCACATTTAAGATGAAGAATTGTCTTGATATGGTTTCATTGTCCCCATCTGCTCCATGTATTATAAAGGGAAGCAAGAAGACAGATGTATGAGCAAGATTCTGCTCTACAAACACTAAATATCCAATAAAGTTGCATGCTAAGTAATTTATATAGAAATTTACAATTTTTAGGTCTTTTCCTCTTTATTTCTCATGTCTCCTTATTTATCTTTAGTGAGTGGAAGAGTAATAACACCATTTAAGAATAAATTTAATTTGTCCTGAAATTTACACTAAAGTGATATAGTAAAAAAAATTGAGAACATTATATGCCTTTGTAAAGTATAATTTCAGTATCAAATATTTTTTCATTAAAAAGATAATTATGTTTTTAAATTAAGCAGAAAAACCAAACTTTAATATTTAAACACTACTTTCAGATTTACATATCCTAGTCTCTTGAATATAAATTTCTTCCCTTTAAATTGTTCAAGTAGGTGTGTAGTGACATATTATGTCATTTAGCACAATAATTCTCTAGGACTTCAAATCCACCTGTAAGAAAAAAATATGAGAAAAATGAGTCCAAAAAAAGTTTCTGAAAAGAAAAATATGCAACATTTTACATACATAGCATTTTAAAATAAAAGACATTTGATGCTAAAATGTTTTCCTCTTAGTGGCTTTTTTTTTTACTTTCACAGTATATCAAAATACCACGTTTCTCCTATTACAATGTAAATAACTTTTATCCCATCAAAAATAGTGCTTTTTAAATCTGATTCCTACTGTTCGAACACCATAGTATGAAAATTGAGCTAGAAACTTCCACTTTTAAAATTGACTAACTAGGAGGACATTGTGTATAAACATCAGGTGAACAATTATGTTGTGTTATATTTATGATATTTATGTTTTCAAATGTATACGATCACTTAGCAAAAAGGCAGTCTAGATGCCAACATAAGTCCTCAATTCCATGAGTAATGTGTCCAGGACCAGAATGTCTGTCCTCTTCACCCACACTTGTGGGTTTTTATAATAATTCTTTTTATTGAGCTCGACATTTTTCTCTGCTCTCCTAACTGTCCCTCCCCTCCCCTTCAACCCTCTCCCAAGGTACCCATTCTACCAATTTACTTAGGAGATCTTGTCTTTTTCTACTTTTCGTGTAGGTTAGATCTATGTCTCTTTTAGGGTCCTCATTGTTCCCTAGGATTGTGATTGGTGAGCTGGTTTTCTTTGGTTTAAACCTTCATCCGACGTTGTATGGCGATACAGACGGAGACCCATATTGGAGCACTGGACTGAGCCCTCCACGGTCCAAATGAGGAGCAGAAGGATGAAGAAAATGAAAAAAGAAATCAGGACCACGAGGGATGCGAGCACCCACTGATACAAGGGGACTGATATAATGAGAGTTCACCAAGGCCAGTTGGACTGGGACTGAACGAGGACATGATCCTACCAGATTCTCTGAGTGTGGCTGGATTCTCTGAATGTGGCTGGCCCGGAGCCTTTCTGAAAAGCCATTGACAATGACACTGGGACTTGCTTCCTCTGCATATACTGGATTTTGGCGATCCAGTCTGTTTGGATTCTCACCTTCCCTGGACCTGGAGGGAGGGGGGAGGAACTTGAACTTCCCACAGTGCTGGAAGCCCTGACTGCTCTTAGGGATGGAGAGGGAGGAGGAGAGGGAGTGGGGGGCGTGGGAGGGTGTTGGGAGGAGGGGCAGAAATGGAAACTTTTATAATTTAATAAAAAAAAATAAAACAAAGTCCTTAAAGAGACAGTAAAAGTAATATAAAAAGCCATGTAAAGACGGAATATACACAGAGAGTGGATTATATATATATATTATATAGTATTGTGTTTTCTTTGAATTTTTTTGATTGTTAATGACCTAACTGCAGTGAGATGTTTGATTGTTGGGGCTGCTAAGCAAAACCAACATAAAGGTATCTTGATTTCAAAAAAAAAAAAAAACACCTATAAGTGAGTACATGTGATAATTGTCTTTTTGTGTCTGGGTTACCTCACTCAAAATTACGTTTTCTTGCTCAATCCATTTGCCTGCAAAATTCAAGATGTCATTTCTTTTCTGCTGTGTAGTACTCCATTGTGTAAATGTACCACATTTTCCTAATCCATTCTTCGATTGAAAAGCATTTAGGTTGTTTTCAGGTTCTGACTATGACAAACAATGCTGCTGTAAACATAGTTGAACAGATGTCCTTTTGGTATGGTTGAGAATTATTTGGATATATACCCAAAAGTGGTACTACTGAATCTTGAGGAAGGTTGCTTCCTAATTTTCTGAGAAATCATCACACTGACATCCAAAGGGTCTTTACCAGCTTGCATTCCCACTAACGATGCAGAAGTGTTCCCTTTACCCCACAACCTCTCCAGCATAAGTTGTCATCAGTGTTTTTGAACTCATCCACTTTTACAGGTATAAGATAGATTCTCAGAGTTGTTTTGATTTGCATTTCTCTGATGACTAAGGATGTTGAACATTTTCTTAAGTGTCTTTCAGCCTTTTTAGATTTCTCTGTTGAGAGTTCGCTGCACACTTGTGTTTTATTTCAACTGAGTATAGACTTTAATTCCTTCACTGCCGGTAGAGGAAAGTTGTTGAATCTTAGAAAGATTAATTTAATGTATATCTAATAAATTATGTAAAAATTCCTTTTGATAAAATAAATTTTGATATTTTGATATTTTTTATAATGGGAGTGAATAAATACAATGGAATACAATAATATATTGCATTCCATTTAATCCTTTATTATAAATCCAAAGCAGATATTATATAATAATTCTTTAACTATAACACTGATATCTTCTCTTATTTTTGTTTTGCTTTTGTGAAGGCGGAAGTCATAAACAATCCTTCACCAGTTTGAAATTATGATAAATAGAATGGTTATTTATTCAAAGGGGAAAAAACTTACAGATTACCATCCCAGACAACAGTTCCTCTGCATGATCAGGAAAAGAGTCTAGGAGTCAGAAGCGGAGCCGGAAGCCAGAGAGCGAGTGAAGGACAGCCTCTGCTTTTTTAAAGAGAGAGAGACCACGCCCCAATGGGCTGGTATCTCAGCGGCTATTGGCTGAAGGAGCAGAAGGAGCTCCTGCAGCACTTTTGTTTTTCTAGACACAGTTTCTCAGTAGCTATGGAGTGGGTCCTGTAACTCGCTCTGTAGACCTGGTTGGTCTCAAATTCTCAGAGACCTGCCTGTCTTGTCTTATGAAAGCTGAAATTAAAGGCATGCCCATCCATTGATATCTTCTTAATTAAAAACATTCTCCCACCAGCAATGGAGGACTTTTTCCTTTACCCCACATCCTCTCCAGCATAAATTGTCATCAGTAATTTTGAGCTTGGCCTTTCTTATTGGTGTAGACTAAAATCTTAGAGTTGTTTTGATTTGCTTTACTCTGATGGCTAAGGATGTTGATCATTTCTTTGAGTGCCTTTCAACCATTTCAGATTTATTCATTGAGAGTTTTCTGTTTAGCTCTGTACCCTATTTTTTATTAGATTATTCATTCTTTTAATGCCCAATTTCTTGAGGTCATTATATATTTTGTAGACAACAAAGAGGACACTAAGAGAGACATACATAGATCTAATCTACAAAAATGACAAGATCTCTTGAGTAAACTGGGAATATGGGGTTCATGGAAGAGGGTAGAAGGGCAAGGGAGAGGAAGGGAGGAGAGCAGAGAAAATTATGTACTTCAATAAAACAATGAAAAATATTTTTTTTAAAAAAGAACCTTCTCCAGTTGATGAAAGAGTACCATGTAGATAGGAAAGCATGGATTCTAATTTGATTACTTACAATGACAAAAAAGAAACTGTGCTTATATTAGGAAACACTGTCATTAGTGATTTTCACCATCTATCACCACAGGATATATGGCATTTTGTTTAAAGCCTAGGATTTGACTTAAACAAAATAAATTAGAGTCTTTTACTTCTACTTTCAATTTACTTCGTTCACAGTCAGTGGATGGAAAACTTTTAAAATTTCTCATCCTGCTAGAATATTTCAGAAATAAAATAGAAGATGTAATTTGACTAATATATTAATTAGTTTCAATATAATCAGATAGTGTGTACAATATTTCTTTGAGGTATAAGTTGAAGAATTGCTTTGGGGAAGCACGTCAGTAGGCTGGAAAATTTACTAGGGATAAAATATATCTTAAACACAATAAGATAGAAAGGCCATAGGAAATCTTATGTATTAAGTGTGTTTATTTTCACATGTGACATTGATTTATACATTGGGGCAGATAGATGATAGATAGATAGATAGATAGATAGATAGATAGATAGATAGATAGATAGATAGATAGATAGATGTATATGATACCTTACTTCTGGAATTAAAAAGGTAATCTATAAATATTGTAGGAACATGAGTCTACTATAGGTAGTTACTCCCATTAAAAATTAAGTATTATAATACCAAAGTACTTTACACAATATTATGTGTTTTTGTGCGACTCTAATTGAAAGTATATATTTCTTTTTTAAATGACAGCTTTAATTTAAACTGACAGTTTAAAATAAAACATTTTCATATTTTGAGTATTTAATATGTTAATTATAATCTACTTTCTTATCAACAAATGATGTAATTGTTTGATTTTAAAAGTATTTCCTTTTTTCTAAAAATTTTTAAATTACTTTATAAATAAAAACATTCAAAATTTCCACTTCCTTCCCTCCTCTCACTTCTGTCCCTCTCCCCCACTCACCCTCTCCTCCTCGCCCTACAGTTCTCCTAAGAGAGGGCAAGGTACCCTGCCCTGTGGGAAGTCCAAGGCCCCCCCTTCCATCTAGGCTAAGGAAATTATGCATCAAAATGGAATAGGATCCCAAAAAGCCAGTACATGCAGTAGAGACAAATCCCAGTGCCATTATCAATGGCTTCTCCATCTGCTTCAATTTTCAGCCACATTCAGAGGGTCCAGTTTGATCCCATGTTCATTCAGTCCCAGTCCAACTGAATTTGGTGAGCTCCCATTAGCTCAGGCACACTGTCTCAATGGGTGAAGCAACCCCTCGTGGTCCTGACTTCCTTGTTCATATTCTCCCTCCTTCTCCTCTTCAATTGGACCTTGGGAGCTCAGTTCAGTGCTCCAATGTGAGTCTCTGTCTCTATCTCCATCTGTCACCAGACGAAGATTCTATAGTGTTATTCAAGATAGTCATCAGTATGACTATGGGACAAGGCCAGTTCAGGCACCATCTCCTCCACTACCCACTGGGTTATCCCCATGGATTCTCGGGAACCCCTCCAGAGCCAGGCCTCTTGCCAACCATTTGGACTTGAGTTTTGTGTTTGGTGATAGATATCTATAACCATGCACAAAAGTATTTTTTATTAGTTACTTGACCTTTTTTCTTTGCAGCTCTTAAAATTCTTTCTTTAATCTGTATGTTTTGTGTTTTGATTATTATATGGCGAGGGGATGTTTGTTTCTGATCCAGTCTATTCGGTGTTCTGTATGCTTCTTGAACCTTCATAGGAATATCGTTCTCTATTACAGAGCTACAGTATTGAAACAGTTTGGTATTGGCATAAGAACAGAGAAGTCGACATATGGAATCGAATAGAAGACCCAGATATTAACCCACAAACCTATGAACACCTAATTTTCGACAAGGGAGCTAAAGGTATACAATGGAAGAAGGAAAGCATCTTTAACAAATGGTGCTGGCATAACTGGATGTCAACCTGTAAAAGAATGAAAGTAGATCCATATCTATCACCATGCACAAAACTCAAGTCTAAAAGGATTAAAGACATCAACATTAATCTGTCCACTTTGAACCTGATAGAAGAGAAAGTGGGAAGTAGTCTACAAGATATAGGCACAGGAGGCCTCTTCCTAAGTAGGACCCCAGTAGCACAGACAATAAAAGAAACAATGAAAAAATGGGATCTACTGAAACTGAGAAGCTTCTGTAAAGCAAAGGAAACTGTCAGTAAGACAAAAAGGCTGCCTTCTGACTGGGAGAAGATCTTCACCAACCCCTCATCAGACAAAGGTCTGATCTCCAAAATATACAAAGGACTCAAGAAACTAGACACTAAAACTCTAATTAACCCAATTTAAAAAATGGGGTACTGAACTGAGCAGAGAATTCACAACAGATGAACTTCAAATGGCCAGAAGACACTTAAGGTCGTGCTCAACCTCCTTAGCGATCAGGGAAATGCAAATCAAAATCACTTTGAGATACCATCTTACACCTGTCAGGATAGCTAAACTCAAAGACACCAACTATAGCCTATGCTGGAGAGGATGTGGTGTGAGGGGAACACTCATCCATTGTTGGTGGGAATGCAAACTTGTACAGTCACTGTGGAAATCAGTGTGGCGGTTTCTCAGGAAACTGGGAGTCAACCTCCCTCAGGACCCAGCAATTCCACTCTTGGGAATATACCCTAGAGATTCCCTAACATACTACAAAAGCATTTGTTCTACTATGTTCATAGCAGCACTATTTGTAATAGCCAGAACCTGGAAACAACCTAGGTGCCCCTCAATAGAAGAATGGTTAAAAAAGGTGTGGAACATATACACATTAGAGTTTTACTCAGCGGTAAAAAACAATGACATCTTGAATTTTGCATGCAAATGGATGGAAATAGAAAACACTTTACTGAGTGAGGTAAGCCAGACCCAAAAAGAGGAACACGGTATGTATTCACTCAAAAGTGGATTCTAACCATAATTAAAGGTCTTTGAGCCTATTATTCGTGATCCTAGAGAAGCTAAATAAGAAGATGAACCTGATGAAGATTATTTAGCTATCCGCCAGGAGGTATGACATAGACAAGAGTCCCAGGTAACCTTGGGTGCATGGGGGGGGGTGGGAGGGTTGTTGGAAGGGGAGTGGGTTAGAGAGAAGGGAGTAGGGGAGGAATGGGGAAAGCTCGGTGGACCGGGATGGGGGGAGGGAGGAAGGATGAATATGGGAACAGGGAAGAATATATTTCAACTAAGGGAGTCATTTTAGGATTTACAGGAGACTTGATTATATATGGGATCCCAGGTCCAAGGAGAGATCCCCAGATTGTTCTCTGGACAGAGGAGAGAGTGCCTGAACCGGCCTTGGCCCATAACCATACTGATGAATATTTTGCTTATCACCATAGATCCTTCATCTGGCGAAGGATGGCGATACAGACAGAGACCCATATTGGAGCACCGGACTGAGCCCCCCAAGGTCCAAATGAGGAGCAGAAGGACGAAGAAAATGAAAAAGGAAACAAGGACTGCGAGGGATGCTATCACCCACTGATACAAGGGGACGGATCTAATGAGAGTTTACCAAAGCCAGTTGGACTGAGACTGAACGAGGACATGATCTAACCAGATTCTCGGAATTTGGCCGGATTCTCTGAATGTGGCTGGCCCGAAGTCTTTCTGAAAAGCCATTGACTATGACACTGGGACTTGTTTCCTCTGCATATACTGGATTTTGGGGATCCAGTCTGTTTGGATACTCACCTTCCTGGACCTGGAGGGAGGGGGGAGGAACTTGAACTTCCCACAGGGCAGGAAACCCTGACTGCCCTAAGGGAGGAAGAGGGACGAGGAGAGGGAGTGGGGGGAGTGGGAGGATGTTGGGAAGAGGGGCAGAAATGGAAACTTTTATAATTTAATAAAATTACTTTCAAAAAAGTATTTTTATTAAATTCTTTTTTACCCATTGTAAAGCTATATGAACCAGCCCTCCAGACCCTCATACCTTACAACCTTTCTCTTGTTGAAAGCCTTTCCATGCTCCAGCTTCAATAATGAATATCTTAATCCAGAAACAACCCTTTTTAACTTATTATTTTATCTTTTTATGTTTTTATTTAGCTACACTTTTTTTCTACTCCACTCCCTTTTTTTCTTCTCCCATGATTCCCACACTCCAAGTTTACTCAGGAGATCTTGTCTTTTTCTACTTCCCATGTAGAATAGATCCATGTATAGCTCTCTTAGGGTCCTCATTGTTGTGCAGGTTTTCTGGGATGTGAATTGTTGACTTGCTTTTCTTTGCTTTTGTATAAAAGCCATTTCTGAGTGAGTACATATTATATTTGTCTTTCTGGGTCTGGGTCCAGAAAACAACTCTTTACTCCATTTATGTCCTACCATCCATTTTATATATAATTTAATGTGTGTTTGCTATATTGTATTTATAAATAACATTATTTAAGATATTTGTCATTTCTATTGGAAGAAGGAGATTTCTATTATCTATAATTACTTCAATTTTAAAAAGACCACTCTCCCAATTTCACATTCTGCTTTTGTTTCACATTCTCTGTTTGTAGCATACGCATAATCACACACAATTTTTACCTTCATAAATCAACAGTTTTCTGCCACATTAGTATTTTCTGTTCGATATCTGTTAGGCTCAGGGTTGCTCTGGAATATCTCTGGATATCTCTGGATATTATATCTCTGGAATTTAGACTTATCAGGTTTATTTTTCTTCTTTTCTTCAGATCAAACAAATTCAAGAAAATTCTAGAGCTGTAAAGGTGGCTTATGCTATGAGCACTTGCTACTTTTATCAAGGAACTTGGGCCAGTTCCCATAATCCACATGGTGGTTTCATTCATCCTCAATGCCATTTACGGAGAATCCCACATATACTTCTTACCTCTTTATGCTTCATGTGTGTGTCTGATCTTTCATATAGATAAGCAAAACATTCAAGCACATAAAATTTTATTGTTTTTAATTAATGAAGTTCCTCAATGCTTTCTCAGATGTCACTTCTAGGGAAACTTTTATGAGCACTTCACAACTTCAGAAAAGGTTGAGACTTTTTTTGCATCAGTTCATGTCCTCTTTTAGTGCTTAAGATGTAATATATTTTCTTTATGAGTTTACACTTTCTTAAATCTGATTTTTTAGAAAGTGGATCCCTTTTTCATTCTCTGTTCATTTCTTTTTCTTAATCAGAATATCTTGTGTATGTAATAAATTATAAAACAAAAATAAAATTTAAAAAAATCTGTTTTGTGTGTATTACTAATAAAATTTTGTGTGGAAAATAAGTACGTTGGAAATAGTTTTAAGACTTTATCCATCAAATAGAATTATGATTTTTGAATAATATATATGCAATCAGAAAAAAACATGTTGGTTAAGATATAGTATCTTTAAAATTTAAATCCAAAAAACAATTTCAAACAAATTATATATTATCTAGGAAAGAGAATGCTAGTAACTTGTAGTTTTATAGTTTATAGAAGTTGTAAATGTACTAGGATGCAGTAGACAAGAAATTAAGAAGAATGTGAAAAATTTCTTTAGAGGCTCTGCTTGGATATCAACAGACATTAAAAGTAGTCAGATGGCTAGTGTTTGTCATGTGTTTCCTGTATTCAAGAGCTAAATTAGTTCTGATTTATTTTGTTTCAGTGGTCACCCAATAGCCCATTATCAATATTCAAACTCCAAATGCTATATTTTATTTGAAAATTAATGATTAATAATAAAACTTAAATTTTAAGCAGTGTAGTGACATATTATGTAGTTTTTATTGAACTTTTTTTGACATTATACTATAACTATATTTCCCATCCATTTACTTCCCCCAATATCTCACACATATTCTTTCCGACTTTCCTTCAAGCTATCAGTCTCTTTTATTCACTAATTATTCTTATATGATTTTATATATATATATATATATATATATATATATATATATATATATATATATATATATATATGCTCTTCCCTCAGGTGGAAACCTTTATTCTCCAAATATTCCTCAGTTCTGAAACATTGAAACTAAAGGCCTTAGTCATTTTTCTATCCACTTTGGCATGGTTGCTGATGTCTCTTAGACAGGCATATCAGTGAGACTTCATGTGCACAATTTCTGAAATTGCTAGGAGAAACATTCTCATAACAAGCTCCAAAGTTCTCTGGCAATAACATTCAGCAATGTTCTTTGAGTCCTAGGTGCAGGAGTGGTTTGTAAATGTAGCCATTGGCACTGGGCTCTATAACTTTGCATTTTGATTGCTGTTGTCTGCCTCAGCCCTACCACAGACAGGGGTCCTGAAACTCAGAAGAGGAACCAGCACAAAGAAATAAATCTTTCGACCACCAGATGTGTCTGACACAGGTGAACAGCCAGAATAGCTTCAGTTGTCTTTATACAACAGAAATAATCATTCTTTTCCATACTAAAATAGTTTTCCCCATCTTCCAACGTTAACCTCTTCAAAAACAAATCTGTTAAGTATTTTCCATACTTTTACATCAAAACAACTTAAATCCAAAAACTACAGTAATTATTTTGCTAGGTGGGCCAAATATAGTGCCAGATACGTTCCGTCTTTACAAAACTGAAAGGTGATTGACATAGGCACACATTTTCAGGAACAACAACATTGTTCAAAACTTAACAAAGCAAATTTATAGAAATAGGGGTGAATTGCCTCTGATCCCGTCAGCACTGAAACAGGACAGTTTCCAGGGTCTGGAGTGACAGCTGGCATCCTCAGACAAGAAACCTGAGAAGCATCAGCTCCCAAAGAATTTTAGGGAAAATATTGAGAAAAAAATAGGGTTTCCAGAAATGATTACGTCTGTGCCATTCGTGATTTGAAAAATGACACTAAAACTGCCAAGAGAATCTTCAATGCTATGACAGAGAAGTGAGCACGCACTCTGTTTGTTCCCAGCAGAATTCTGCACTACTCCATACTTTGCTCATCCTTGCCTCACTTAAACTCGATGAACAAGAACTTATATGCTGGACCTAACTTAGGTGCATGGTTCCTAATAGTTTTCTGTAGTGGTCACTGTCTCTTGCAGAAGAAGTTACTTTGATGAGGAATAAATATTAAAATGATCTGTAGTTATAAGGAAAAATGTTAATTGAGCTTTGTTAGGGTTTATGCAATACAGTTTGGTAAAATAAGAAATCATTTCTTTAATTTAGCATTATTTTCCTACTTTCAGTTTCTTTCTGAGACTACATCAGCATCACCTAATTTTTTTATTATTATTGATATGTATATGTGCATGTGTATATGTGTGTAAAATGTGTATGCATTACTGTGAGCACATATGTATAACAAGTAATTAGGGAGAGTCGAGGACAAGTTTTGGGAACTAGTACTTTCTTTCCTCCTTTTTTTATTGTAATTTCCTTTTTGGAGACAGGGTTTCTCTCTAGTTTTCAGAGCCTGTCCTAGAACTAGCTCTTATAGACAAGGTTGAACTCACAGAGATCCACCTGTCTCTGCCTACCACATTCTGGGATTAAAGGTGTGTGCCACTAACACCCAACTTTCTTTCTCTTTTTTGTGTTGGTTGCAAAGATCAAGACTGTGGTCTTATGCTTAAACAAAGAAGTAGTTTTGCCTACTGAGCTCTACATCATTTTGAAGAAAATATTAGCTTTGTTTTTTTTCTTTGTTTGTTGAGACAGGGTTTTCTGTAACCTGTCAAGGAACTAGCTATTATTGACCAGGCTGGCCTCAAACTCACAGAGATCTGCCTGCCTCTGCCTCCTGAGTGCTTGGATTAAAGACAAGTGCCACTAACTCCCGGCTCTAATATATGTATTTTAAGAGGAATTTGCAACATTATTAGTTGTATAATGTTTCTTGTATATATACCTTTAAACAGGACCCCCAATAAGTGGCTACAAAACTTTGCTAAGACAAGGTAGAACAGTCCTTCATAAATACTGCTTCATAGAAAGTCTGTTGAATATTCTAAACCTGTAGGCCAAAAATGGATGACTCAGGACATTGCATAGTCTGCATGATTGACCAGGCAGTTTTTTTTTTCAACATTTCTCACTTTTTTTTTCCCGTTAGACTTGTTTATTCAAGTATCCGAAAACACTCTTTCCACTTCTTCCCATCTTCCCAATACCCTCCCCCCACTCCCTCTCCTCCTCCCTCACCATTCCCAAGAGCAGTCAGGGTTTCCTGCCCTGTGGGAAATCCAAGTTCCTCCCCCCTCCCTCCAGGTCCAGCAAGGTGAGCATCCAAACAGGCCTGGATCCCAAAAAGCCAGTCCATGCAGACGAAACAAGACCCAGTGCCATTGTCAATGGCTTCTCAGTCTTCATTTGGACCTTGGGGGCTCAGTAAGCCCCCATGTCAGCCACATTCAGGGAATCCGGTTTGATCACATGCTCGTTCAGTCCCAGTCCAGCTGGCCTTGATGAGCTCTCATTTGATCAGTCCCCTTGCATCAGTGGGTGAACGCACCCTTCGCGGTCCTGACTTCCAGTGCTCCAATGTGGGTCTCCGTCTCTATCTCCATCCATCATCGGATGAAGGTTCTGTGGTGACATGCAAAATATTCATCAGTATGGTTATGGGCCAAGGCCAGTTCAGGCACCCTCTCCTCTGCTGCCCAGAGTACAATCTGGGGACCTCTCCTTGGGCCTGGAAACCCCTCCAGAATCATGTCTCTTGCAAACCCTAAAATGGCTCCCTTAGTTGAGATATAAACTTCCCTGCTCCCATAACCATCCTTCCTCCTCCCCCCTCCCATTCCCCCAAGCCATCCCCAATCCTCCCCCTCTCCACTCTCCCTAACCATCTCACCTTACTTCCACCCCACAACCCATGTGCACCCAAGTTTGCCTGACAATCTAGACTACTTCTAATATCCAGGAGGATAACTATATGATTTTCTTCAGGTTCACCTTTTTATTTAGCTTCTCTAGGATCACGAATTATAGACTCAAAGACCTTTAACTATGGCTAGAATCCACTTATGAGTGAGTTCATACCATATTCCTCTTTTTTGGTTCTGGGTTACCTCACTCAGTAAAGCGTTTTCTATTTCCATCCATTTGCATGCAAAATTCAAGATGTTATTGTTTTTTAACCGCTGAGTAAAACTCTAATGTGTATATGTTCCACACCTTTTTTAACCATTCTTCTATTGAGGGGCACCTAGGTTGTTTCCATGTTCTGGCTATTACAAATAGTGCAGCTATGAACATAGTTGAACAAATACCTTTGTAGTATGACAGGGCATCTCTTGGGTATATTCCCAAGAGTAGAATTGCTGGGTCCTGAGGGAGGTTGACTCCCAGTTTCCTGAGAAACTGCCACACTGATTTCCACAGTGGCTGTACAAGTTTGCATTCCCACCAACAATGGATGAGTATTCCCCTCATTCCACATCCTCTCCAGCATAGGCTATCATTGGTGTTTTTGAGTTTAGCTATCCTGACAGGTGTAAGATGGTATCTCAAAGTGATTTTGATTTGCATTTCCCTGATCGCTAAGGAGGTTGAGCATGTCCTTACATGTCTTCTGGCCATTCAAAGTTCATCTGTTGTGAATTCTCTGCTCAGTTCAGTACCCCATTTTTTAATTGGGTTAATAAGAGTTTTAGTGTCTAGTTTCTTGAGTCCTTTGTATATTTTGGAGATCAGACCTTTGCCTGATGAGGGGTTGGTGAAGATCTTCTCCCAGTGTGAAGGTAGCCTTTTTGTCATACTGACAGTTTCCTTTGCTTTACAGAAGCTTCTCAGTTTCAGTAGGTCCCATTTTTTCATTGTTTCTCTTATTGTCTGTGCTACTAGGGTCCTACTTAGGAAGAGGCCTCCTGTGCCTATATCTTGTAGATTACTTCCCACTTTCTCTTCTATCAGGTTCAAAGTGGATGGATTAATGTTGAGGTCTTTAATCCATTTGGACCTGAGTTTTGTGCATGGTGATAGATATGGATCTACTTTCATCCTTCTACAGGTTGACATCCAGTTATGCCAGCACCATTTGTTAAAGATGCTTTTCTTCTTCCATTGTATACCTTTAGCTCCCTTGTCAAAAATTAGGTGTTCATAGGTTTTTGGGTTAATATCTGGGTCTTCTATTCGATTCCATAGGTCGACTTCTCTGTTCTTATGCCAATACCAAGCTGTTTTCAATACTGTAGCTCTGTAATAGAGTTTGAAGTCAGGGATGGTAATGCCTCCAGAAGTTCCTTTATTGTATAAGATTGTTTTGGCTATCCTGGGTTTTTTTGTTTTTTCATATAAAGTTGATTATTATTCTCTCAAGGTCTGTAAAGAAGTTTCATGGGATTTTGATGGGGATTGCATTGAATCTAAAGATTGCTTTTGGTAGAATTGCTATTTTTACTATGTTGATTCTCCCAATCCAAGAGTAGGGGAGGTCTTTCCATTTTCAGGTATCCTCCTCAATTTCTTTCTTCAAAGACTTAAAGTTCTTGTCAAATAGGCCTTTCACTTCCTCGGTTAGAGTAACCCCAAGATATTTTATGCTATTTGTGGCTATGGTGAAAGGTGATGTTTCTCTGATTTCCCTCTCTGCTTCTTTATCCTTTGTGTACAGGAGGGCAACTGATTTTTTGGAGTTGATCTTGTATCCTGCCACATTACTAAAGGTGTTTATCAGCTGTAGGAGTTCTTTGGTAGAGTTTTTGGGGTCGCTTATGTACACTACCATATCGTCAGCAAATAATGAAAGTTTAACTTCATCCTTTCCAATTCGAATCCCCTTGATCTCCTTATGTTGTCTTATTGCTATTGCTAGAACTTCAAGCAGTATATTGAACAGGTATGGAGAGAGTGGACAGTCTAGTTATGTTCCTGATTTTAGTGGAAAGGCTTTGAGATTCTCTCCATTCAATTTGATGTTAGCTGTTGGCTTGCTGTATATTGCTTTTATTATATTTAGGTATGATCCTTGTATCCCCAGTCTCTCCAACACCTTTATCATAAATGGGTATTGAATTTTGTCAAATGCTTTTTCAGCATTCAATGAAATAATCATATGGTTTTTATTCCTTTAGTTTATTTATAAGATGGATTACATTGATAGATTTGAATATGTTGAACCAGCCCTGCATTTCTGGGATGAAGTCTAATTGATCATAATGGATAATTTCTATAATGTGTTCTTGGATTTGGTTTGCCAGTATTTTATTGAGAATTTTCGCGTCGATGTTCATGAGTGAGATTGGCCTATAATTCTCTTTCTTCGTTGTGTCTTTGTGTGGTTTTGGTATCAGGGTAACTGTAGCTTCATAAAAAGAGTTTGGCAATGATTCTTCTGTTTCTATATTGTGAAATACATTAAGGAGTATAGGTATTAGCTCTTTCTGGAAGTTCTGGTAGAATTTTGCATTGAAACCATCTGGTCCTGGGCTTTTTTTTTTGGTAGGGAGATTTTTGATAACAGCTTCTAATTCTTCGCGACTAACAGGTCTATTTAGATTGTTCACCTGGTCTTGGTTCAACTTTGGTATATGGTACTCATCTAAAAAAATGTCCATTTCTTTTACATTTTCCAACTTTGTGGCATATAAACTTTCGTAGTAAGATCTAATGATTCTCTGAATTTCCTCTGTGTCTGTGGTTATGTCCCCCTTTTCATTTCTGATCTTATTAATTTGCATGTTCTCTCTCTGCCATTTGATTAGTTTGGATAGGGGTTTGTCGATGTTGTTGATTTTCTCCAAGAACCAGCTTTTTTATTCATTGATTCTTTGGATTGTTTTCTGTGTTTTTATTTTGTTGATTTCAGCCCTCAGTTTGATTATTTCCAGTCTTCTACTCCTCCTTGGTGAATCAGCTTCTTTTTTTTCCAGAGCTTCAAGTGTGCTGTTAAGTCTTCAATGTGTGCTTTCTCCATTTTCTTTAATTGGGCACTTAGTGCTATGAACTTTCCTCTTAACACTGCTTTCATAGTGTCCCATAGGTTTGAGTATGTTGTGTCTTTATTTTCATTAAATTCAAGGACAACTTTAATTTCTTTCTTTATTTCTTCCTTGACCCAGGGGTGATTCAGTAGTTGACAGTTCAACTTCCATGAGTTTGTTGGCTTCCTGGGGGTAGCATTGTTGTTGAATTCTAACTTTAATCCATGGTGATCTGACAAGACACAGGTGGTTACTAATATTTTTTTTGTATCTGTGGAAGTTTGCTTTGTTAACAAGTATGTGGTCAATTTTTGAGAAGGTTCCATGGGCTGCAGAGAATAAGGTATATTCTTTCCTATTTGGGTGGAATGTTCTATAGATATCTGTTAAGTCCATTTGATTCAATACCTTCAATAATTCTCTTATTTCTCTGTTGGGTTTCTGTCTGATTGATCTGTTCATTGGTGAGAGAGGTGTGTTGAAGTTTCCTACTATTAGTGTGTGTGGTTTGATGACTGCCTTGAGTTCTAGAAGTGTTTCTTTTACATAAGTGGGTGCCTTTATATTAGGGGCATAGATATTCAGGATTGAGACTTCCTCCTGATGAATTGTTCCTGTTATGAGTATGAAATGTCCATCTCTATCTCTTCTGATAGATTTTAGTTTTAAGTCAATTTTGTTAGATATTAGAATGGCCACACCTGCTTGTTTCTTAAGTCCGTTTGCTTGAAAAACCTTTTCCCAACCCTTTGCTCTGAGTAGATGTCTGTCTTTGTAGTTGAGGTGTATTTCTTGTAAACAGCAGAATGTTGGATCCTGGTTTCGTATCCAATCTCTAAGTCTGTGCCTTTTTATAGGTGAATTGAGTCCATTGATATTAAGTGATATCAATGACCAGTGGTTTTGAATCCGGTTATTTATTTACTTTTTTTGGGTAGTAGAGTGTATGTTTTTCCCTTTTTTGAGTTGTGCTTGTGAAGGGTCGCTAGATGTCTGAGTTATTGTAGGCAGTGTTGGGAATGTTGGATTCGTTGGGTTGTGATTTGCCTTCTAATACTTTCTGTCAGGCTGGATTTGTAGCTACGTATTGTTTAAATTTGTTTTTATCCTGGAATATTTTGCTTTCTCCATTGATAGTGAACAGTAGCTTTGCTGGTTAGAGTAGTCTGGGCTTGCATCCATGGTCTCTTAGTTTCTGCAGTACCTCTATCCAGGACCTTCTGGCTTTCATGGTTTCCATAGAGAAGTCTGATGTAAGTCTGATAGGTTTACCTTTATAAGTTACTTGAACTTTTTCCTTTGCAGCTCTTAATATTCTTTCTTTAATCTGAATGTTTTGTGTTTTGATTATTATAAGGCGAGGGGATTTTTTTTTTTATCCAGTCTTTTTGGTTTTCTGTATGCTTCTTGAACCTTCATAGGGATATCGTTCTTTAGGTTGGGGAAGTTTTCTTCTATAATTTTGTTGAATATATTTTCTGGGCCTTTGATCTGCAATTCTTCTCCTTCTTCTACCCCTATTTTTCTTAGATTTGGTTTTTTATTGTGTCCCACATTTCCTGAATGTTTTGTGATTAGAGTTTGTTGGATTTGCTGTTTTCTTTGGTCAGAGCGTTTAATTTCTCTATGGTGTCCTCAGAGTCTGAGATTCTTTCTTCTATCTCTTGTATTCTGTTGTTTATGCTTGTTTTTGAAGTCTCTGTTCGTTTACCTAGATTTTCCATATCCAGCCGGCCCTGGGTTTGTGATTTCTTCATTTCCTCCATTTCAGTTTTCAAATCTTGAACTGTTTCCATTACCTGTTTGATTGTTTTTTCTTTGTTTCCCAGAATTTCATTTACGGATTTACTCATTTCTTCAAACTTTTTGGTATATTTCTCTTCCATTTCTTTACTCATTTCCTCAATTTTTTGGTTATACTTATCTTCCATTTCTTTACAGCAGATTTTCACCTCCTGTTTAAGTTCCTCTATTATTTTCATAAAGATCTGCTTAGAGTTGATTTCTTCTATTTCTTCTGGAGTAGGGTGTTCAATTCTTCTAGTTTCGTGACCCCTGGATTCTGGAGATGTCATGTTGCCTTTCAGGTTGTTGGAGGAATTCTTGCATTGGCGCTTGCCCATCTCCTCCTCTCTGGTTGAAACTCCTCAGTACTTTCTAGATAGAACTCCTCAACACTCTCTGGATAGGACTCCTCAGCACTCTCTGGATATAACTCCTCAGCACTGCAGCAGGGATAGTTGGTATTCCCAGGACCCAGGAGACAAAAGGGCGGCAGCAGTGGGGGCAGGGAAGGGTCCTGTGGATCACTGAAGACCCTGCTGAAGAAGCTCAGGGGGGAGGGGCTGTGCTCTTTTCCGGGACAGACAGCCAAGGAGACAAAAGGGCAGCAACAGTGACATTTCTCACTTTTTTTTTTTTTTGGAAGTCTCTTGCTCACATTGCCCGCTTACTCAATTAATATTATTTCCTTCGTGAGTCTCTGAGAGAGTTGAAGAAGAGATAGTTATAATTTTCCTTGTTTATCATATTCAGAAAAGAAATTCAGCCAAGAAATGTAAAGTATGTAAGGTAGAGAATCATGACAATATAATTGTGAGTAGGTAATGCAAGTTAGAATAGAAAGTCAATTGGGTACAACACATTGGACTTACCAAAATAGGATAGATAATGCAGTATTTTCTCTTAATTTGCCAAATGCAAATGGACTAGACATTGTTTATATACTTATTGCCTGTATATAATGTATATGGTTACTGTATGTACTATACATAGTTTTCCTTATAATAATTATAATCTTTTTAGACAAAGGAAATGTAGTGATATTTTGTTTGTGTTTGAAGAAAAAAAGCTTGCTGAAGACTGGAGTGCAGAACTCAGACACAAGAGGGCAAGTAGTATCTCAATACCTCTAATTCCAGTACTTGGGAGTTTCATACCATTAATACCAGCACTAGGGAGTAGACACAGGAAGAGCTATGGTTGGGTGAAGAAAGTAATTTAATGTGGGAGGACTTAGGAGCTCAGATGCAATCTGAGCAAGCAGTCTGGAGATGCTGTCTGAGTATTCATAGAGACAGTTAGAGAATGAAATCTGGAGATGCAATCTGAGGATTTGTAGAGAAAAGTTTACCCCTTCAGTCTGAGCATTAGTAGAGGTTCAACGTCTCTCTAGTGGCTGGCTGCAGTCCTTAGTTACTTTTACAGATGTGACGATCTATAGCTCCATTTTGTTTTTCATTCATCATGGTTTTTATTTGTGTCTATTCACGCTTTCCCTTGATCCGTCTCACCAGAAACTTGTCTTTTTTATTAGACATTTAAAGAAACAACACTTGCTTGGATGCTAGGAACCATGTATTTGATTGACATTTTATTACTTTCTGCCCGTATCTTGACAGTTTTACTATAATTTCTTTAAGTTCTCTTTCTGTTCTTTTATTATTTTCTTAGGAAGTATGCTGTCTACATTTCAATATTATTCTCATCAAATACAGGCATCAAAGCCAAAGACTATTAAGTATTTTCTATAGATGAGCAGATATTTTAGATTACATGGACAACATGAAGATTGTGTGAAATAGCATTGTATTTTTAGAACCCTTAAGAAAACTCCAAGACAGTTCCTGTTCACTAGAGCAGCATTTTGAATTTTAATAACAATTCCTAATTTTATGACCCCTAATTATATTCAGATTTCTAAGTAATACAGTCTTAGTCAAATATTTTTAGACTTATTTTATTTATTTCCATTTTCAAACATTCAGTAACATTGTGCAGTACTTAATACATTTCTCTCTGGTAACATTTTGCAAGAGGGAAAAATCATTATTAATTGTTAGCTTAGTAAGTTTGAGATTTTAAAATAGCTTAGATGAGAAGAAAATTTTGCAACAGTAACAGTTGAATATATCAGTTTCTGCATGGAAATATCCTTAGTGATAGGCA
Source organism: Myodes glareolus (assembly GCF_982192425.1). Taxonomy (NCBI): domain Eukaryota; kingdom Metazoa; phylum Chordata; class Mammalia; order Rodentia; family Cricetidae; genus Myodes; species Myodes glareolus. The sequence continues at coordinate 56,309,604 of NC_142037.1, read as the reverse complement.
TGTGATATTGGTAATGTATAGACCAGACCTTTTCCCACTAAAATAGTAAATATTAACAAAGTAATTAAAATATTCTGGAAGTAGTTCCAGATGCCATGCATCTCTTGTATACTTACCTTTAAAAGCTGATGATTACAGTGCTACTTCAAATTCAACCTAGATATAGGATCCAGAATCATAAATATTTTGGTCAGAAATTTGGTCTTTTTAAAATCAGGTGATATATAGCTATAATATTTCTTTGATGTAATTTTAAATCTATTTGCTTTGTTTTTTTCCTGTTTTCTTTGTGTGAGTGTGTTTCTTTCTCTCTTTGCCTCTCTCTCTCTCTCTCTCTCTCTCTCTCTCTCTCTCATCTTTGTATGTCTGTGTGTGTGTGTGTTTATATGTGTGTATGTGTGTGTACATGTTCAATGTATGCAAGGGATGTTCAAGCAGGTCTGTACTCCTGTATTTAGACAGCAATGTCAGATGTTGCTCATGATTACACTCTAACTAAAGTTTAAGTAACTCTTTGAAATGGGAGCTGACGTATTCATCAATGTTTGTCAGCCAAAAAGCTTGATGAGTCCTATGTCTCCACTCACCGGTCCCAGTACTAGGAATACCAAGGAATAATGCTGTGACTGATTTTTATGTGGGCGTTGGTTATCAAACTCAGGACTTTGTACTTAAAAATCAGGCAGTTTACTCACTGAGCCACCTTCCAGACATTATACTTACTTCATAATATAAATTGTTGAAACACTGGAATTATTTAAGTACAAATAAAACAAAGAAAAATAAGATGAAAATATTGATAGATAATTGCTTTCTTCACTCTTTATCAAAAAAAAAACCCTTCTTTTTGCATCAAATGGAGACCACTACAGAAAACCATAACCAATAATGTAGAGTTGTGGAAATCCAGTCCAGTTGGACATGTCATAAAACAATCATGCACTTATGACTCATAGAACACTGAAGAAAAATTTTAAGAACCAGATCAAGGAATTTGTTGTTAGACTGTGTCTCTTAGAGAACGTCAAAAACTGTACCCACATAGTTTCACCAATGTTCCTATCCAAAAACGAACAAAACAAGGACAAGAACAATAACATGTCAAATCGGACAAGGAGAACCCAGGAGATATCAACTCTATGAAAAGAAATACATACAGGCAACTACAGATTGTTAAGAGATAGAGAGAAATGTCTTTCTTAAGGGAAAAGCAATACCAATTGGCATATACATACATACATACATACATACATATATATCCAAGTAATACATACTAAATCATTTATAGTGATAGCTATATATATATATATATATATAAAACATATGTATATATGTGTTGATATAATGAAAAGATTAATATGTAATAATATTGTAATATATTGCATAGAGATATATGCATATATTGTGGATATATATATCCTGCAATAGCAATAGCGATTATTGAAAAAAGAGACCCTGAATTTGTAGAAGAGTCTAGAGTCTGGAATGATATATGGAAAATTTGAGAGGGAGACAAGGGAAACGAACATGTGATTATCTTATGATCTCAAAAATCACCATAAAAAACAAGCTCAAATTATATTTCTATAGATACTATAGTAGCACTGAAAAGGTGAGTAATTTTGATTAGAAATCTCAAGAATGGATCTCTATAAAGAAACATTTATTTGCCTAAATAGACCAAATGAAAAGCCATAAAGAGTAACATGGCATATTCATAGACTAATTATCAATCTGGTGTGTGTGGAGTGTGGCAGTATTTTGAAATGAAATGATATTTGGGGAGAATAACAATTATCATGTTCGATGCCCTGATAAAATCAGTAGTTTGAATTACTATTATAATTTTAATAATGATTTAAGACATGGATACACATTAAGATATTAAAAAGAATATAGCATGAATGGATTAAATAGCATCAGTGCTATCTGTTAAAAGAAGAAGAAAATTGATAAAAATTATTCCAGTTGCCAATCAGAATAATAACTCTAGAGAGGAACTTGGACTTTAGTTTCTCTTCTTTCTATTTTCATTTCACCAAGACTTGCTAGTCACAGCAGCAAGGACCAGGGAACTACTCCTAGATCCTCTAGAAAGCAGTATTTCTTTCAGTTAAATATATTGGGGCTAAAATAATCATACTGAAAAGTAAAAAAACACTTTCACATATTCCTTGATATGAATCTTATATAAAATGCTAAAATATACTTACAAAACATATGTACATAGAACAAACGTGGAAGCAATTTACAAATAAATATTTCAAACAACCCAATGATATTTCTTCATATTAACTATTTTTAAAATTTTTTAAAGAAGAAAACAAGCTATTTTTTATTATACATACCAATCAAAGTTCTCACTCCCTCCCCTGCTCCCATTCCCTCTATGTACCCTCCTAGCCCACCCCCACCCACTCCTCAGAGAGCACATTGCTTTGGGGAAGGTCCATGGCCCTCCTTCCTAAATCTAGGCTGAGCAAGGTATACATACATCCAAAGAAAGTAGGTTCCCCAAAAGCCAGTACATACAGTAGGGAAAAAACCTGGTACCACTGTTATGTCCCCTTAGTCTGCCTCATCCATGCAACTGTCAAACACATTCAGAGGGTCTACTTTGGTCCTATGCTTATTCCTTTCTGGTCTGGCTGGTGTTGGTGAGCTCCCATTAGCTCAAGTAGACTGTTTCAGTGGGTGAATCCACCGTGATCTTGACCTCTTTGCTCATATTCTCATTCCTTCCACTCCTCAGCTGGACTTTGGGAGCTCAGTCCAGTGTTCCGATGAAGGTCTCTGCTTTTGTCTCCATCAGTTGCTGGATGAAGGTTCTGTGGTGGTAATATTTAAGATACTCATCAGTCTGACTACAAGGCAAGTCAAGATCTAGGCCCCTCTCCTCTATTGCTTATGGGCTTGTGGATTCCTGGGAATTTCTCTAGAGCCAGGTTTCTTGCTAACCCCATAATGGTTCGCTCAATCAACGTATCTCTTTCCTTTTTCTCATCTCTGTCCTTCCATCTCAACTATCTTGTTCCCTCAAGATCTCATTGACCCTCCCCTTCTCCCCTCCTGTTCCCCTTCCTCCATCCCTTCTACCCCTCACCCTCATGGTTCCATTTTGTCAGGCAATCTTGTCTATTTCAGCTTTCCATGTCGATCTGTATATTTGTTTTTAGTGTTCAACTTATTACTTAGCTTCTCTAGGATCATGAATTATAAGCTCAATATCCTTTGTTTATAGCTAATATCCACATATGAGAACATACCATGTTCATCTTTTGGAGTCTGGGTTACCTCATTCAAGGTAGTGTTTTTTTAATATTAATTCTTGAGTTTGTTAGCATAGCTTTTCTTGGTATATTTGAATCAAGGCAACCACATAAGTTGAAATTGCGGTGTGTTGTTTTTATTATTGTCGTATCCTGTAAACAAAGTAAATAAATCATGTGCACATATAAAAGACACAGATTTTTTAGAGCACATGAAATCCCAGATCCTTTGGATACAGAAATGAGGGAATTACTGTAAGGATTAGAAATTAGTGGAAAAAAGGAAGAAAGAGAAAGAGGAAAGAGGTGGAAGTATAGTGATATTTTATTTATGTTTTAATGAATAAAGCTTGTCTGAATATCAGAGGGTAAAACTAAGCTACTAGAGGATAGGCAGTGTTTTTACATACCTTTAAACTCAGGATTTGGGAAACAGAGGAAGATGGATCTCTGTGGGTTCAAGGCCACTCTGGGCTAGACAAGATCAATGTAGAAACAGATCCAGATGATGGATGCTCACTTTTTTTAATGCCACTACTAGTGAGTCACATGCCTTTAATTCCAGCATTAAAGGAGAATATAAGATGAGAGGAAACAGATGCTTATACAGTAGCCCAGCCTTAGTAAAGGTAAGACTTGTCTAGTGGCTTAGCTGTTTTGCTTTTCTGTTATTCAACTTGAACCCATTATCTGTCTCTATGTTTTTATTATTCATGTTATGGACGAAAAGCATGGCAAGGATGAGGATAAGGGGGGAAAAGAGAAGGACATGTAGGAGGAGAGAGTGAGAGGAAGAGGAGAAAGGGAGGAAGGGAAAGAAGTCATACTATAGAATAAAAATATAGATGAAACAATTTATTTTAAAATGCTGTTAGGATTTAATATTGTAAGTCGTCAAATGGAAACTTATGTCTATATTGGTATATCTTGGATGTCAATTTTTTAAAAAGAAGCAAATATTTACTCTGTCACCTCCAGCAATAATAAAATAAAAAAGAAAGAGATTGAGAACCTTTTGTTACAAATGATCAGGATTCACAAATTTCACCAAATTATGGAATTTTTTTAAAAAAAATTATTCATTGAGAGAGAGAGAGATAGCAACAGGAAAGAGAGGTGTGTGTGTGTGTGTGTGTGTGTGTGTGTGTGTGTGTGTGTGATTTCATTTAATGGTAGGAGGACACCTTGTTGAACTCAGCACTCTACATCTACCATGTATATGCTTTGGCTCAAAGCCAGGTCATCCAGCATAGAAATGTGACTTTATCTGCTAATGCACCTCAACAGCCCACCAGAGTTATCTTTCTAAATAAAATGCACTTGTCATTTATATGTTTTAAAAATATAAGTTTAAAAAAATTAACACTACATTACTGCTTTTCTAGAAAAAATAGAATTCATCTTCATGAATAAAGTCCTCAAATTTTCAAAAAAAAAACAAACAAGCCTGACTTTGGGGTAAATACTAATAAAAGAAATCATCTTCCCAGTAAGGGGAAAACTGTAATTGTATGGGTAGGTATAGGTCTAGTATCCAGGTTACATGCCAATGTCCATGTAAGTGAAGGATGATATAGAGAAGAACCAAGGTCACAGAAAAGAAAGAAGAAATTTCTATACTTTCCTTTCATCTGGAAGTGATCTGCATCAATAGCTCTCTCTATTAATTCATATAAACCAAACACGTAGAAGAAAATGTGGAACAAATAAGACATAACCAACAACAAAGTCAAAGATTTAATAAAACACAATATAAATTCATACCTGATATCCCAAAGACAGTGTCCTGTTAATAAATATCATTTTTCTTAAATTTCATCAATCTGTGCAAATCTGAATTAATATAGAAGGCAATTTAACAGTTTAAAGAAGGTTGTTGCTTCAAATGAATCTAAGAAGGAGTTAGTGAAATCCTACTAGATTTACTTTTGATATCTAGTTTTAGAAAAGTGTAAAAAAAATAAACATCGTATCCAAAAAGGATTTTTTTCATTCTTTTTTCTTTAATTACAATGTTTATACCTTTGTAATTAGTAAATCTTTGATGTTGAAAAGTACAATTAGTTCCTTTGGTATCTTAACTTTTAAGAATTTTCCATCTAATGGGTTCACATATTATTTAGATTATATATTCAATATCATTACTCACTTAGAACTTGAAATCATTGGCCATTTATAAATGTGATCAAAACATAGAAGAAGCCTGACAACCATGCTGCAGGCTTGGCTTTAAAGCAGAGTAGCTGCCAGTGGACTGTGTGCTGTGCTGTGAGTGCTACTGCAGGGAACAGTAAGAAGAGCATGCCTGAGTATTGAAGCCAAATCATGGTGTAAGATTCATTTGGAGATCCGCCTATCCTCTTGCAACCTTGGTAAAACTCTGAAACAGAGCATGTTCCAATACTGTGGGGATTTAAGAGACAGCCAGTGAAAGGATTGAACCAAGGTGCAAAGACTCTGCTGACCTCCTTTGAAGGAAGAGATGGGTAGGCACCAATGCAGGAATTCCTCCAACAACCTAAAAAGCAACATGGTAACACCAGAACACAGCAGTCACACAACAGGAAGACTTGATTATCCTAACCCAGAAGAAGTAGAAGAAAATGACTTTAAATGTAACTTTATGAAAATGATAGATACCTTTAAAGGGGAAATTAAAAGCTCCCATAAAGAAATGGAGGAAAAGATAAACAAAAAAATGAAAGAAATAATAAATCCCTCAAAGAAATCCAGAAAAACCAAGAAAAATAATCAAACAGGTAAAGGAAACAATTCAAGACTTGAAGATTGAAATAGAGGTAATAAAGAAAACACAAACTTAGGGAATTCTGAACATTTAACATCTGGGCAAATAAACAGAAACTACAGAGACAAGTATAAACAACAGAATACAAGAGATAGAAGGAAGAATCTAAGGAGTTGAAGATACTATAGAGGAAATAGACTCATTGGTCTCTTCCTTCTCCCCTAAAAAAATTGAATCCAACAAATTCTTAACACAAAACATCCAGAAATTCTGGTACACCATGAAAAAAACAAACCTAAGAATAATAAGAATAGAAGAAGGAGAACTCCAGCTCAAAGGCACAGAAAATATATTCAACAAAATCATAGAAGAAAACTTTCCCAACCTAAAGAAGGATATTGCTATAAAGGTAAAAGAAGCTTACAGAACAATAAATAGATTGGGAAAAAAATCCCCTTGCCATATAACAATCAAAACATAAAGCATACAATATAAAGAAAGAATATCGAAAGCTGCAAAGAAAAATAGTTCAAGTAACATACATAGATAAACGTATCAGAATTACACCTGACTTCTCATTGGAAACCATGAAAGCCAGAAGGTCCTGGATAGATCTGCTGCAGACACTAAGAGACCATGGTTGCAAGGCCAGACTACTATATCCATCAAAGCTTTCATTCACCATCGATGAAGAAAACAAGATATTCCATGAGAAAAACCGATTTAAGCAATACACATCCACAAACTCAGCCCTACAGAAAGAACTAGAAGGAAAACCCCAATCCAAGGAAGTTAACTGAATCCAGAAAACACAGGCATCTGATTACCACCAAATAGCATAACCCAAAGAAGGTAAACACACAAACACTACTATCAAAAAATAACAGGCATAAACAACCACTGATAATTAATATTGCTTAATATCAATGGATTCAATTCACCTATAAAGATATAGGCTAAGAGAATGGATATGAATACAGTATACAGTATTCTTCTATATACAAGAAACATATCTCAACCTCAAAAACAGACACTACCTCAGACTCAAGGGTTGGGAAAAGATTTTCCAATCAAATGGACCTAAGAAACAAGCAGGTGTAGCTATCCTAATATCTAACAAAATTTATTTCAAACTAAAATCAGACAGAAGAGATGGAGAAAGATACTATATACTCATAACAGGAACAATTAATCAAGATGGAATCTCAATCTTTAACACCTATGCCCATAATACAAGAGCACCCACATATGTAAAATAAACATTATTAAAATATAGATCACACATTAAACCCCACACACTAATAGAAGGAGATTTCAACACTCCACTCTCACCAATGGGCAGGTCAACCAGTCGGAAACTTAACAGAGAAATAAGAGAACAGATGTCATGAATCAAATGGACTATAGAACGTTCCACCTAATACAAAAGAAAATGCTTTCTTCTCAGCACCTCATGGAACCATCTCTAAAATTGATCACATACTCGGTAACAAAGCAAACCTCCACAGATACAAAAAATTGAAGTAACCCCCTGTGTTTTTTTTTGGATCACCATGAATTAAAGTTAGAATTCAACAACAATAGTACTCTCAGAAAGCCTATAAATTAATGAAAATTGAACAGTAAACTACTGAACCACCCCTGGGTCAAGGAAGAAATAAGGAAAGAACTTAAAGTCTTCCTAGAATTCAACGAAAAAAAGACACAACATACCAAAACCTATGGGACACTATGAAAGAAGTGCTAAGAGGAAAGTTCATAGCACTAAGTGCCCAATTAAAGAAAACGGAGAAAGCCCACATTAATGACTTAACACACCCAAAACCTATAGAATAAGAAAGAAGTAGACTTAACCAGGAGGAGAGGAAGCAGGAAATAATTAAATTGAGGGCTAAGATCAACAAAATAGAAACCAAGAAAACAATATAAAGATTCAATGAAACAAAGAACTGGTTCTTTGAGAAAAATCAACAAGATAGACAAACCCTTATCAAAACTAATCAAAAGGCAGAGAGAACATACAAATCAGGAAAATTAGAAATAAAAATGAGGGCATAACAACAGATACTGAGAAAATTCAGAGAATTGTAGGACCTACTACAAAAACCTGTACTCCACAGAATTGGAAAATGTGAAAGAAATGGAAAATTTTTTAGATAGATATCATATTCTAAAATTAAATCAAGTACAGGTGACCAATTTAAGTAGACCTATAAACTGAAAGGAAATAGAAGCTGTCATCAGAAACCCCCTAACCAAAAATACCCCAGAGCAGGATGGTTTAAGTGCAGAATTCTACCAGAACTTCCAAGAAGAGCTAACACCTATACACCTCAAAATGTTCCACATAATAGAAACAGACGGGACATTGCCAAACTCTTTTTATGAGGCTACAGCTACCTTGATGCCAAAACCACACAAAGACTCAACCAAGAAAGAGAATTACAGACAAATCTCACTCATGAACATGGATGTAAAAATACTCAATAAAATACTGGCAAACCAAATTTATGAACACATCAAAAAAATCATTCATCATGATCAAGTCAGCTTCATCCCAGAGATGCAGGGCTGATTCAACATATGAAAATCTATCAATGTAATCCACCATATAAACAAACTGAAAGAAAAAAACACATATGATCATCTCATTAGATGTTGTAAAAGCATTTTGCAAAATCCAACACCCCCACATGATAAAGGTCTTGGAGAGATCAGGGATACAAGAAACATATCTAAATATAGTAAAAGAAGTTTATATTTTTTTAATATTTATTTATTATGTATGCAATATTCTTTCTGTGTTTATGTCTACAGGCCAGAAGAGGGCACCAGACCTCATTACAGATGGTTGTGAGCCACCATGTGGTTGCTGGGAATTGAACTCAGGACCTTTGGAAGAGCAGGCAATGCTCTTAACCTCTGAGCCATCTCTCCAGCCCCTAAAAGCAGTTTAAAGCAAGCTGACAGCCAACATCAAGAAAAAAGGAGAGAAACTCAAAGTGATTACACTAAAATCAGGAACAAGACAAGGCTGTCCACTCTCTCCATATTTCTTCAACATGGTTCTTGAAGTTTTAGCAATAGCAATAAGACAACAAAAGGAAATCAAAGGGAGACAAAATGGAAAGGAAGAAGTCAAACTTTCTTTATTTGCAAATGATATGATAGTGTATATAAGTAACCCCAAAAACTGTACCAGAGAACTCTTACAGCTGATAAATACATTCAGTAATGTGGCAGAATATAAGATCAACTCAAGAAAATCAGTTGCCTTACTATACACTAAAGATAAAGAAGTTGAGAGGGAAATCAGAGAAACATCACATTTCATAATAGCCACAAATAACATAAAATATCTTGGGGCAACACTAACCAAAGACGTAAAAGACCTATTTCACAAAAACTTTAAGTCTTTGAAGAAAGAAATTGAAGAAGATACTAGAAAATGGAAAGCTCTCCTATGATCTTGTATAGGTAGGATCAACAGGGAAAAGATGGAAATCCTACCAACAGCAATGCAATCTATAGATTCAGTGCAATCCTCATCAAAATCCCAAAACAATTCTTCACAGACCTTGAAAGAACAATAATCAACTTCTTATGAAAAAGAAAAACAGGATAGTCAAAACAATCCTGTACCATAAAGGAACTTCTGGAGGCATCACCATCTCTGGCATCATGCTCTATTACAGAGATACAGTTATGAAAACACTTTGGTATTGGAATAAAAACAGAGAGGCTGACCAATAAAATCGAATCAAAGACCTGGTTATTAATTAATTCACATACCTATGAACACCTTATCTTTGACAAAGAAGCTAAAATTATACAATGGAAAAAAGAGCATCTTTAACAAATGGCATACCTGGATGTCAATAAGTAGAAGAATGAAAAATATCTATCATCATGCACAAACCTCAAGTTAAAATGGATTCAAGATCTCAATATAAATCCAAGCACACTGAACTTGATAGAGGAGAAAGTGGGAAGTAGTCTTCAGGTCATGGGCACAAGATACCACTTACTAAATATAACCCCAGTAGCACAGACACTGAAAGCAACAATAAATAAATGGGATTTCTTGAAATTAACAAGCAGTGGACACAGTAAGACAAAATAGTAACCCACTGAATGGGTAAAGATCTTCACCAACCCCACTTCAGGCCAAGGACTGCTCTCCAAAATATATAAAGAACTCAAGAAATTAGACATTAAAATTCTAAATAACACAATTAAAAAGTGGGGTACTGAACTAAACAGAGAATTCTCAACAGAAAAATCTCAAATGACTAAAAGATCCTTAAGGAAGTGTTCAACATCCTTAGCTATCAGGGAAATGCAAATCAAAACAATTCTGAGATACCACCTTACACCTGTAAGAATGGCTAAGATCAAAAACACTAATGATAGCTTATGCTGGAGAGGATATGGAGCAAGGGGAACACTCATCAGTTGCTGGTGGAAATGCAAACTTGTGCAAACATTTTGGAAACCAGTATAGCAGTTTCTCAAAAAATTGGGGATCAACCTACCTCAGGGTACAGCAATATCATACTCTTGGGCATTTACCCCAAATGTATTCAATCATACTACAAAAAAAAATTTGTTCAACTATGTTCATAGCAACATTATTTGTAATAGCCAGAATCTGGAAACAACCTAGATACCCATCAACCGAAGAATGGAAAAAGAAAATATGGCACATTTTCACATTAGAGTACTACTCAGCTGTAAAAATCAATGATATCTCGAATTTTGCATGTAAATGGATGGAATTAGAATACACTATCCTGTGTGAGGTAACCTAGACCCATAAAGATGAACATAATATGTACTCATTCCTACGTGGATTCTAGCTATAAACAAAGGACACTGAGCCTATAGTTCATGATCCTTGAGAAGCTAAGTTATAAGGTGAACCCCCCAAAAAACATATATAAACTCACCTAGAAGTTGGAAGCACACAAGATTGCCTGAAATAATTGGGAATACAGGGGTGGGAGGAGAAGAGAGTGTAGTAGGGGAAGAAGAGGGGAGAAGGGAAGGGTTGAGGAGAACTTGGGAGAATTGGATAGTCAAGATGGAGGAAGGACAGAGATGAGAGCAAGGAAAGAGATATCTTGATTGAGGGAGCCATTACAAGTTTAGCAGAAACTAGGCTCTAGAGGAATTCTCAGGAATCCACAAGTATGACCCTGCCTAAGACCCTAAGCAATAAAGAAGAGGGGACCTGATCTTGACTTGCCTTGTAATCAGATTTATGATTATCTTAAATATCACTATAGAACCTTCATCCAGCAACTGATGGAAACAGAGGTAGAGACCCACATTGCAGCACTGGACTGAGATTCCAAAGTTCAGCTGAAGAGAAGAAAGAATGAGAATATGAGCAAAGAGGTCAAGACTATGATGGGTTCACCCACTGAAACAGTTTACCTGAGCTCACCAACACCAGCCAGACTGGGAAGGAACAAGTATAGGACCAAACTAGCCTCTCTGAATGTGTTTGACTGTTGCATGGCTGGGGCAGACTGGGGGCGGGTACTGACAGTGGCACCAGTATTTATCCCTACTGCATGTAGTAGTTTTTGGGGATCCCATTTTCTTTGGATGTGTACCTTGCTCAGCCTAGATATAGTAGAAAGGGCCTTGAACCTTCCACAAAGCAATGTGCCTTACCCTCTCTGAGGATTAGATGGGGGTGGCCTGGGAGGGAGTGTGAAGGGAATGGGAAGTGGGGAGGGAGTGGGAACTTGGATTGGTAACTTTTAAAAAATTTAATTAATTAAACAAAAAATAGAAGAACACACACACACACACACATATATATATATAATTATCATTAAATTGGTTCTAATAAATCCTAAGTATATGTTCATTAATTGATTATAGAGTGAAATATTACTAAGTAGTCACTGTGATTTATATAATATTTCAAAGTGCTTTACTTGTTTTGAACACATGGAAGAAGAAAATGTAGGAATTATATTTTAATATTGAAAGTATTTTTAAAAATAAAAACAAATCCGTTTTTCTATCCTTACTACCCAAAATTTAAATTTTAGTTATTTGACTAAGTTGTGTTCAATATGGCACACAAGAAATTCTGAATGTAAGATTTTGCATCATTCACAAACACCATCCACAACCATTATTATATTGAACAGAAGCAGTTTAATGACAAGATAGGTTTCTGCATTATTCTTATATAACAAACTTTTCATTTAAAAATCCAATTTCAACTCAATATAAATTAATATTAAGATTAATTTTGAGCTAAAAAATATCTGAATTTTGTTTGCATATAAAGCTGTTGTCTTCCACTGCTTTGAAGTCCACAACTAAAAAACTTAATTTAGAGAGAAAACAATAATATCCTTTGTGTGATTCCCCTTCAGTTACCTGTGAGTGCCATGTAACTCCCGGCTTCTGTGGCTCCTTGTTTTCCGATGGCCCTTTTTCAATTTATGTTATTTACTTTCGAAGTGACATTTCCAGAGGTATCCACTCTCATTTCCACTCTCCTTTGACATTTCTGTGACTTGGAGTGCAAGAAGCTGCTTGCCAAGGACTTGGGAGATTGATGTTTGAAGAAAAAACTGCAGATAGCAGATGTTTCTTTTCTTCTTGTTTTGCCTATTACTTTGAAAAACTGACACTGCTTAAAAACAGATTTCAGATGTTCTGTCTTTTTGGCAGCAAGAGTGAGCATGTTGCCCAACTAGGAGAAGTAGAAGTATTGTCTAAACAAGCACATTGTAGTTGTAAAAGAATAAATAAACTATCAGGAGTAGTTTGCTTTTTTGTTTGCTTAGTTAATCAATTTGCAACAATCCCCAAGTTAAAAGGAGTCCATGAGATTTACATTTTATTTTTCTTCCCCAGAGATCCCTAATATCCTAAATAATACCTCCATAAAATTATTTCAATTATTTATCCCCTATTTAATAAGTGAAACAGAAAGTATTTTAGCTTTCAAACTTAGTTAATAGATCTATTTAAATTTTTAGATTTTGTGTGTGTGTATGTGTGTGTGCATGTATGTATGTATCTGTGTCTGTGTGTTCTTTACTACTATCCTAAAGTATATTTAGTTGCTTGCTGCTACCATGTATACATACTTGTACAGATGTAAAAAAAAAGAAGTTTCTACTACGCAATTGCTAATTAGAAAAAAGGAATTCCCTTTTGGGGAGACAAATTAGAAATGGACATCTGTCTTTCAGGTTAAATACAAATGCTTCAATGTATGAAAACTTGAAGATTCTACTTAAATATATTTAGTATATTTAAGCAATATATTTAGGCAGGACAAATAGTGTAATCCAATTCTGTAAATAGATGAGGCATCTTGTGAGAGATTCTTTGGAAATTTCTCTGACTTACTATTCCTCTCATGTAAATATGACATGCATGTCCTGTCTACTTGAATGTTCAGCTAATGATTTAAGAATGCTAGAATGCTGTGGGAATAGCCAAGATGTTCCTACCACGTGTCGTCCTTTAGGTCCCCCACCCTCACGTATCTAAGATGAGAGAGCTCTCTTTTTTCAACCACATTTTAAATGATATTCTTACAATTTAAATGTTTTCAGTTTTTAAACATATTTATGGATGCTATTGATATTGTCATATTGTCATAAAAATACATTAACTAATTAACACAGAATGTTGTTACTGCTAATCTCTGCCTCTTTCCTCGTTAGTGTTTTTAGTATTAATTTCAGTGAGATATCTAATGGTATCAAAAAGTTTTGATTTGCTTGATAGAGATAGTGCAGACCAGTAAAAATATAATGTGAAATAAATAAAATATCACCCAACAGAAACCTGTTTCTTTTTAGAATTCCTTTGTCAAAGGTTGGAGTTGTAATTTTTCATAAAAAGTGAGGATTATAAAAAATAATATATAGAATCACTAAACTGTCTTATGTTCAAATTTAGGTGAACATTGGCCAAAAGGACATTCCAAAGATCCAATGAGAGCAAATAATAGAAACATCATGAAATATTTGATTAGACATAAGACAAATATAGGTTAGTGACTTAATTTTAAAACACTTTAATTAATTATATAAAGACCAGTATATTGCACACATAAATGTGCTGTTTTCATAGACCTTGTTGGAAACATCTGCAATTCAAGAGAAAGAAATTATTTGCAAGAAAAGAAAGAAGTGACCTTTACATACCAGTGATGAGAAAAGCATATAGAAATTGACTATGAAGTTTAAAGTCCCTTCTAAGTGAGGTGTTTTCTACCATCGGCTAAAAAAATAGACTTGTCCTTGACCCTGTTGGCAGCTTTGTTCTTGCTAGAGGCTAGAGACACCAAGGAATGTTTGGACCAAAATTACTTTGGTTTTACCCTGACCGAAGGTCATGGAAACTAGAAAATGGTTTTTGTGTTTGATCATCTCTTTATCCTAAAATGTGTGTTTTATTTCCAGAAAACCACACATGAGGACCTAATTGTAATCAAAAGACACAAAGCTACATGGAATGGGAACTCAGTTTATCTGCTTACCTGTTCTCCATGATTACATCAAAAAAACCCTATGCCTCCAAGAAAGTGACCAATATTGCTGTTTTGTCCTTAGATATTTCCTCTACTATAAAAGAGTTCTGTCATCTTTCTTTCTTTAAGACCTATAACGAAAATACTTCTTTCTAAAAAACGTCACCTTTAAGTGCAGGTTATTCAGTCTTTAAACTTGTGAGGCTAGAGCATGAAATTCGCCTGAGTGGGAGTTTTGTGTGACTTTTAACCTTGGTCACCCCAGTTCTTAAACCAAGACACATAAGAGTGGGCAAAATGTCCATCAATCGCAAGGACAAGCTCAGGTTTTACCTATCAGTAGCACTGCTTCTAATATTCATTCTACTCAGGAGGGGCGAGCAATGCACAGTCGGCAGTGCTCACGGACCCAGGAGAATACTCTGACAGGCAGCACCACTATGTGATGAAAAATGAAATGGCCAAGTGAAGTTTTCAGACAACAAATTATTATCTTCTTGTTGTGAAAGAGCAGAAGGGAACTTAATTTTAGATTTAATAACTCAATTACATTTGCTTGTTTTAATAATAGAGTGTGGATAATCATGGATATTATATTTTCTACTAATACATAAAGCAGGTGATAGCTGATAACAAAGGAGTATTTTATTTTAAAATGTCACTACGTTTGCCAGAAAAATGAAATAAATTATAACAGATATATAAAAAACATATATTATAAATTGCTATAGTTTTTGATCTAACATTCTGTTATTTAAGAACCCAAGCTATTATACCTTTCTTATACTATTGCATGCTGAATGATTGTATATTAAAACAAAGAATATAAAATGTGATATAAAAAGAATATAAAAAGTGTTATAATCAGACTCTACACTGCTTTAAAAATTAACTTTTCATTAAACCTTCTTTTTGTGATTTCCATTCTCTTCCTTCTGTCTTACAAAAAAAATTAATGAAAGAAAGATATAATGATTTCCGTTTCTTGGACAATTTTCTCAAAAACTGTTTATCTTGTGTGTTGGACCATCCTCTGGGATGAGATGCCTACTTGATCACAGGGAAAGTCTTTTTGATGTGTTCTTTGGTTCAGGTTTGAATATTTTATGAAGTAATTTGCATCTATGTTTATAAAGTAAATTGGTCAGTAATTATTTTTCTTTCTTTAGTATTAGTATGGTATGAATATATGGTGAACGTGGCCTCATAAAATGATTTGGAAAATGTTCTTTTTCTCTCTATGTTATGAAATAATATGAAATAATTTGGGAAGTATTGGCATTAGCATTTCTTTGAAATTCTTGTAGATAAAGACCATGGGTTTTTATTTATTTATTTATTTATTTTGATTGGAGGACTTTTAACAACCGCTTCTATTTTCTTAGAAGTTATAGGGCTATTTAAATTGTTTATATGATTTTGATTTAACTTTTCCATTTTAGTAGAGTCCAAGAATATGTCTGAATGATTCTTTGTGTTTCCTCAGTGTCTGTTGTTATGTCCCCTTTTTAATTTTTGGTTTGTTAATCTGGATAATTCACCATATAGACAAACTGAAGGTAAACAATCTTAAATGGAATATTAAAACATCTGTGGCATATTTCCTAAATGTATAAAATTAATAATGTAGTTATTTAGTGTTAAATAACTCTGGTACAATTCCACTGAAGCTTATAGCTTAATGGACAGAAAAGACAAAACTAGACACATTATTTAAAGCATGTTACAGTGATTTATATAGGTGCCCCTCTGTGTTATTCTGAATGTATTAATTTTACTAAGCATCAGTTTAAGCCTGTGAAGCTTCACAGGGACAAGCCTCAAATTCCCATGTAACTCACTTATCAGCTTTAATAATTCAAAGGTAGAAATATATTTAATGCTATAATGTGAGTTAATTAATCAACAAAATTTTTTATTAAACACTTCATTGCAGCATGTTAAAAATAAAGTTAGATTTAAAAAGAATTAAAATATCTGTGTTTTCTCTAAACTCCAATTGTTATCTGAAGCAAATTCTCACTCCTGTCAAAGTATTTTTAAACACATTTTTGAAATATAAACTAGAAAATAAAAGCTAAAATATGAGGGTCAATGAAAAAATATTGGGAGAGAATACTGCAGTATGGATGGATGTAATATATTAGAAAAGAATAAATACTATTATAAAAATAATATGTATATATAATTTCACACATTTATCAATTTATTTATGTGGTATACAGTTGATTTTGAATAATTCACTGAATAAACTCATCAATAAAGAGGTCAGAAGCATTCAGAGGTAGGAGACAACATAGATTACTATGGTTAGAACTGTAATTACATATTTGCTTTATTTGAGACCGTAGACTATGAAATCATTTATAGAGTCTTGTAGGTGTTTTCTGCTAGTGTAATGCCAGTATCAACATGATGTTCATGAAGTCCTAGATATGATTCCTAAAACCACATTAAGTACAGCTAACCAACAATTTAGAAATATGAAAAAATGGCAAAAATCTGCACACAATAGAACTAGAAACTTTATATGACTTATTATTTTTTAATGACAAAGAATGTCATTTTCATAAAGTCATGGAGAACTTTACTATAGAGAAGCTGATGTCCCAAAGAAAGGATGAACAAAGTAAAATTGTCACTGTTTGAGAATTCTAAAGTTTTAAGGCTTTCAAAGCACATCAACATTATGAAATAATTCTGTAGACGAGAGAGAGGGAGAGAGGGACAGAGAGAGAGAGACAGAGAGAGAGAGAGAAAGACTTAGAACCAACTGATAAAAATATTCTCAAGGAATATGGTGGAAAGTAACAAAAACTAAGTGAATTAATGAGATGCAGAAAATAATTTGAAATGAATGCATGTCTATTATATAATTCTGCCACTATCTTTCCATTTGATTTAATTGCAATACTTCACACTGTATACTGAAATGACTAGATCCTCTCATCAAATTGTCATTTAAATATCTGGAAAGTGAGTCCTTCTCCTTACTAACTACAGTTCTCCTTCAACCACTGTGTTGAAGTGTGAAGCACAGTGTGTAGTACTGCTGTTGTTTTATTCCCTGTTGATGCATAATGAGAGTACCTGAGTATTTGCAATGAATGGAATTAAAGGGATGAGGGACCTGGACCACAAATGTGGAGTGATTATTCTTAAATGTACACAAATATAAAATAACTTTTATTTTAGCACTTATTTTTTTGTATACTCTTTAAAAATATTTATTATCAATTGTTTAAAAAATGTGATGTTGGTCATAACAGTTTTAGCTAAATCTGAAAACATTGTACTGAACAAAATCTAGGGGAAGAGAGAAAAACAGATTATCAAAGTTGCAAAAGAAAAGGATCAATGCAAAGAAATAGTGCCTTCTGGATACAATGGTTGTGTATATGAGCACACAGAGACTGTGACAGCAAGCATTGGGCAGCACAGGTTCAAATTTGATGCGGTCCTAGCAGTGAGAGGGGGAGTGGACCAAACAGTGGAATCCTACTGATAACTGAAAAGCTATTTAAAACTGACACTCACAAGTTTAGAAAGAATATGTTTTCTTCAATGGTGTCTCACTTACTATATTAACCAAAATTAAGGCTAAGCTCCATGCCCAGCAGACAACCAACATAAAATCAACTCAATGCTATTTTGTAGACGTTCTTGTCTCATATTACTTCATTTCAACATATTCCTTGTCTTTTAAGGCTTTTCCTTCTGTATTATGATTTCCAATTTTTTAATTGTGCAAGTTTTATTTATGTGTGTTTGTGTGTGTTTCTTTCCTTTTTATCTTTCTTGTTGGAAATTTTCATTTGTCCATTTGTTCATTTGTTTTCCAAAAGGGTCACCGCTCTAGATTCAGTCATACCAGGAAGGATGGAGCTACAAATATGAGACAGATTATAGTCTCTTGCGACAGTGAACTTTATTCAGAGCATCAGACAATTTATGCTCTGAGGGTTAAGAGCAGTCATGTGAGTAAAGAATCCAATCAATTGGCAAGCTACACATTGTGACAAGCCACATGTGGCAAAGATGTATTTTTTTCCATAGAGCCATATGAACAAATAACAAACAGTCAGTTATAATGAATATTATGAAGTATTTGCTCATACTCACTATACCTGAGAGGATTAGGAAAACACATTCAATGAACAATTCTATGTTTTGAAGAAATATGGATCACCGGAATCTGGTTTGCTTGAAGTTTTCTCTCAAGCACTCAGAATTTCCCTGATATGATTTCTTCTTGGACTAAGTTTCAACACTAAAGAAAGAGAGTTGAGTGATATTTAGGCGGAATGCATCTGGGAGTAGTTGTACTGAACAGCAATTTAAGCAAACAGATACCATGAATTTGAGAGAGAGAAAGAGACAGGGAGGGAGAAAGAAAGAAAAAGAAGGGGGGGATACATGTAAAGGGTTGGAGAAAGGGAAGGTTGAAATGACACAATTTTATTTAATCACCAAAAATGATTTTTTTAAAAAATGAATACTATCCTTCACATTTCAGTCTTTTCAAGCATGGACTAATAATGTTCCAGTGGAATAAACATATAAATATTCTATAAAAAGTGTATATATAGATGAAATCTACAAGTCCCAGATGTAGAAAACTGATTGCTAGTGGTGTGGCAAGTGGGTAGAAATGTGAAGAGAAGAAAGAAAGAACTAAAGTAATAACACTATAAATAAATAATCTTCTGGCACATCATTAATGATATTTCTTGAAGTTATAGATAATTATTGACTGAAAGACTGGAGTTGATGAGGAAGCAGCATGGAAGTAATCAGGGAGAGTAGGTAACACTGATTTCTGTGTAGATATTCCAAAATCCTCCCAATTGTATTTCATTTTCTTAATTTAGCCTCTATTATCAATAGATTATGGTAAAATTGATTTATGAGACTTTTGTTTTCTAAAACCAACTAAAGACAACTGTTTATCTTTTTACATAGTCTTAATACCTTCATGTGCTCCACACCACTGAGTCTCCAGGCATTTCAATGATGTAAAAGGTTCCTAGTTTTTGCTAGATTCATTCCCTATCCTCTGTTGTATAAATATCCTATAATAACTGTGGAATATTTCCTAAGTGTTACTTACTCTGCCTAATCAAAACATTGCTGCCAGCATAAACTATAACTCTTATGCTTTGAAAAATTAGGTATATGAAAAAATTTGTGTGAACAAAACATTGTCATGAGGTTATAGGTCTATAGTATATATATTCTATATGAGCTTGATATCTGAGAACAAATGTTTGCTTGGACTTAGGAACTGAAATGTGAAAAATGCCATTTTTAATATATGCCAAGTCCTAGGGGATTGTTAATTTGCTCAAGCCATAAAAATTTCATGTGGTTCTTGTACTACAATGCAGTCACCACCTGTTTAAATTTGTTATAACCCACTGCATTCTCCAAGATTCCTATGATTTCTGTTCAGGACATGCACTAGCTGAATGAGGATGTGGTATTAATCAGTAATCTTACATGTTTTAAGTCTTTGATGATGACACTGATGTTTGGTACTCCTCTGGGAATGCGTTTTAATTTGCTACTTTTCTCAGCTATAGTAACTTATGTAAGATTCTTCTCAACCTTTTTCACTGTAATAACGCCATAGGTCAGTAAAGAAGTGTGGGAATTTCAATTCCTAGTGGATGTGTCTGTTCCCATTATGCATTTCGTAATGAAGGAATTAGCCACAGGATGCATGGGGCCTACTTTGACATGAATATTACTGATGTCTTCACTGGCACCTGGAAGTCTATCAGTCTTTAATTTTGGGTCACTTTTGATATATGAAATTGAAGCTAAAGGTTTTCTAATATTTATTCTAATCTCAAAATAAAGACTAGTTGTTTCTGAAAATTCTAATTGTTTTATTTTCTTGAATGCTCAGTTCATCTAACAAAAATCTTTGGATACATGGGGAAATTGGGAAAAGGTTAATAGCATGCATTTTTTTAAAATATACCAAGGTCTGTTTCTAAGGGGACCCTATAACATAAATTAAGTAGTGTGGATCTGAAAATTGGCAATTTTTTTAACTGATTGAGGGCCATGGTGCATCATTTTTATAGTTTGAGTTCAAAATTTTTTAAGTAGATAATTCTGAAAAGATTTTTATCTACTCCACTATGAAGTTAAATTCAGTTAACTAGGGAAATTCACTTCTTTTAAGTGAGTATATTCTGATTGCTACATTGATTTCCATATCGCTTACATGTTCATGTCTGCCTTGTCATTGATAATTAATGTCAAAGATTTGGCCTCTGACACTCCAACATTCAATTTCTGTCCTTGCATTTGGTTTTCCAACTCAATAATTACATCTCCAACTTTGAGGTCTGATTTTCTACAATGACCACAGTGCTCAGTGATACTAGGACTCACCTGACATAGTAATAAATAAAAACTAATTTTAATATATGACTCTCTCAAGCCTTTGAACCAGTAAGGATATAGAATTTTCAGTCTACAATTTTGTGGATTACTCTTTGGTCTGTCTCAATTGATCAACCACAGAATCAGTAGGATTCCTATATAAAAACTCATATATAAAAACTCTGTTTTAGTCTCCCATACTCTGATATCCAAAGCGTGCACCACAATATCCAACCCCTTCCACAGATTTTTGTCTATGTGAATGGATCTCATGGAAATAAAACAAGCTTCTTTTAGAGTCAGCGTGTATACTTCATGTCTATAATCTTTTAGGGATCTCTTCCTTCTCATGGGATTAACATGAGAACGAGGGGTAAGAGCATTTACTCTGGATAAAATTACAATTGTCTTGCATTTTGGATCAGGTTAATTATATTTGGCTAGAGCTGCTGGAGAAAGAGAATGCCAGTGTTGGATTTTCAAAACTATCACTGGAATTCCTCGACTTGGTTTTTCACATGGAGTAAAAGTTAAATGAAGAGAAGATGGAGGGATGGAGAGAGAAGATTGAGAAAAAATACATATACCTTGGTATGTAGTATATAAATCCCATGCTATGCTCTATAAGCTACAAACACATGAAAGACATTACTAAACAATTGAGATCCAGCAAGAGAACCAAGAACTATGGAAAAGATGCTAAACATCTACAATGTGGTCCAACAAATTGTCAGTGTTACAGCTTATGTGGTCAGAAAGAAAGAGAGGTAAAATTTTCCTTTTTCTATGTTTTGTTTAATTTGTTTTGTTTAATTCTGCCTCTCAGTGGATATGATGTTCCATAAAGTGAAATATTAATCTCATTATAAAGCTTCCATTCATAGTTGTTGGGACAAATGTGATGAGCTCCAACTATCTTGACATTCTCAACCATGCTGCCCTCGGACTGGAATAAATCCCTTCCCTCAAAAAAAGAAAAAAAAACTTCCACCAAAACACATAGAAATACGCCTATAAAGGCCAATGAAATCTAACCAGGTTGATAGGTTAACATATAAAATCATCACTAGGGAATGTCACATTATAATCAGTGGAAAGTTACAAAGAGTCATGCTCTGAATATCTTCAGAATTAGCTTTTCCTGGCTGAAAATTTCTTCTATCCCATATCTACATCCCATCCTTTCTTCTCCTCTCTCACTTTCTTTCTATACAGTCCTGAAAATTATCCATAGCAGCATTATTTTTGTTTTGAATAAATAATCTTATTAAATATATATCAATCCAATATAAAGTAATAAATAACAGGAGATAGATAGCAAAGAGGAAGAAGAAGAGGAGGAGGAGGATGCTCAAAACGACTGCCAGAAGTAGAGTGGCTAAAGTCCTTTAAGACACCCTGCCAAAACACTGTGTCCCCTCTCGTGAATCTTTAAAGTAAAGGAATGAACAGCAACAGATAAAGATAATTTCATCAAACCAAGTGCTTACATCTTCCAGCAAATACTACCGGGTTAAGTTGAGTGAACCAGCTGGAGTTTCTGACTGAAATTTTCTTCATGGCCAGCTTCCCATAGTTGAATATGTGACTGCACTTCCCCATTGAATGACTTTTTTATTATGGGAAATAGAATAGCAACTTCTGTTGGAATATTATACTGTGTTGTCAAAGGCACGGTACTTTTTCTCCTTGGTTGCATGTGGTTTTCTTGCATTCCTGTAACAGATAAGATGATAGCACACCCCAGACAAAGGGTCATGGAGGATACTTAACAGAACCACCCTTGACTTTGAAGCAGTGATGGAGTTGGGTATTGTATTTCCAGAGCCAGCTGCTCAGTGAGCTTGGCAGCACATGAAAATTTTCCAAATAGCTTTACCTCCTGTCATCTTTCTTTCTGGTGCTGATGTTATTCTTGTTTAGAAATGAAACAACTGACAACGTAATAGAAACTGCAGCAGTCACTTGGTACATGGAAGCAAGACCATTATAAGGTCAAGATAATTCGAGGAAGGATGGCTATGTCTTGGGAAATCAGAGCTTCCTCTAAGTTACACAACTGACAAGTTAGTCCACCAACTTCAGAAGCTCAGTAAACAATGAATGTTCTTACGATTTAACTCCGTTTTAATTATGTAGTCCCTTATGTATAGACAAATGTTCCGCAGAAAATGTGTAATAATAATGTTTGCATATTATTCAAAAATTAAAAGTTACTTTTGGTCCTTAAGAAAAATATCTTGAAAACAACCTGTCCAATATGCAGCACTGTCAGGAACAGAACATAAAATTATTTAGAATGAATAATATGAAATATGTCTTGAGATAATTAAAATCATTGACAAACTACAAATTTCACAATAAATATTCATGAAGCATCTATTTTGGGCCAAGCTATGCTTTATTTACTGGACACAGAGTACTGAACAAGAAGAAACACAAAAGCCTCGTTAAAACTGTGTTATTGAAATGAATGTGGTAGTGCATGCATTAATCCCAGCTACTGGGAGGCAGACACAAGGATATAAATTTGAGGTCAGCTTGTTCTACAAACCAATTGCCAGGATAGCCAGAGACACAGTCTTAAATGGAATGACAGCACATTATATATAAATTTCTTTCCCATGATTATACGAAGATGTATTGAAGTAAGATACATAAAAATAGATTAAACAAACACAACCATGAAGGAAAAACAGGTTCACTTTAAAATGAAAATGATCACGCCCTAAGCTGCTAGGAGATTTGCCTAATTTTCATAATATAAATTGTATTACAGCTGTTAATAGAATGAGTTTTATTTCATTATTAGTCTTGCATCTAAGTTTGATAGAGTGCTATTGCTATTGCAGATTGCATGCTATTATGCAATTCAGTGTTGAACACACAAAATGTCAACATGATACATATCTGTAAATATAAAAAACAACCAAACCTTATTTCTACAAATAATGATGGGATCCAATTATATTATTCACAATCATTTTTTAAATCTTTACAAAATATATGCTATACAACGGCTCAGAATCACACTGTTGATATAGTAAAAGCCCCTAGAATGATAAACATGATAATAAAAATTGACATAAAACATTAAGCTTAATAGTAAAGGAATGAATTATAGCATAATAATGAATTATTTATTGAATGTTAAATATGAGACTATTAGGTGATTATTAGTGGCATTTACTTTGGTAATTAATATCAATTTTCTAATACAATAATTATATTGCTGAAGCAAATGGAAGCTTTTACATCTCAGAAGTCATCCCATATGATAGACATAATGGTAAAGTATGAACAGCAACAAATGATAGAAAATAGCATACATGCCTTACACTGTCTGGGGAAATGTATTTTCTTGTTAACTGCTTTATGAGAATAATTGATTAAATTTCTTTTCGAATACCAATAAAATCATCCTATAAGTTAAAAATATAATTCATTCAGTCAATTTTTAGTCATTTGTTTGGAAGCATAAAAAGTAGCTCCTCTCAGGGACTCTCATACAAAACCCACACAGCGCAGTTCCATTCCTCGGACAAGCTTGCAGAAATAATACTCAGGGCATATGACTTTCCTCAACTACTTTCCTCTTGAATGGAATTTTATTTCTTCTTAGGAGAAGCTTGCTTGATGGTAACTTTCTATTTCTCTTTTCTATTTTGATAAACTTCCCTTTGTCTTTTCAAACTCAACACATAATCCAGTTTATGCAACTTTCATTAATTATAATAAAATTTCCTACAATTTTCATTTACTTATACAACCTTTTCCTTTCCTTTTCCTTGTTCTTGTCAATACAGTATACAGCACATGTCTCTGCTATGCTTCCTCTATCTTGCTTTGCGATTCAATATATTTTTATCAAATTTGAATCTCTGTGCCCCAGCAAATAAATCTAGTGTTTTATAAGAGTATCATATTCTTGATTCCAGCTAGAACACCCTGAATATGGTCACATCTATGTCATTTTTTTTCTGGTAAACCAATCACCTGCCCTTTTAACTTCACAAAGATGGTCTGTTTTTGTGAACTGAATCCATCTATTCATCTTGCTAATGAACCCCATGCTGTTACTTAATTCTTTTTCCATTTAGGGAATTTAAGTTTGTCTCTTATTCATAAGTTTTATCACTATTTAAATATACTTATTCATTGACAAATTTGTGCCAGTCACTATGAATCATTGAATGTGTTTTCTCCTCACATTACTTGGCCTCTGAGGAGTATTCAACATTTTTTAAGATTCTTCTATTATAAAATATCCTTTAAAAGAAAAATGATGTTGCAAGGAGTCTTAGTTTTCTGTTACTGTGATTCAACATTGTCTCTATCTTATGATTATTCAGTGTATTTTCTTACATGTTAGGAAAACAATTATAATGAAATTAATTTAGATTGGATTTTGCTGACTAGTCACAAAACACTATTATACTGTTTAATGAAATTGTTTGATATTTTACTAACTAGTAAGTATATTGTGATTTCTATGGAAGATTTATTTTTAGTGTTTTGGATGTCTTTTCTACAAGGGTTTCTGTATACAGCATGCATACAGAGTTCTCAGAGGGTAGAGCATGAATTCAAGGAATAATCTGGTATAAAAGTTATCGAGGGTTGTGAGAGCCACTATGTAATATGGGAAATAGAATACAGCTCCTGTGGATAAACAGCCAGTGCTCTTAACTGCTGATCCATCTCTTCAAGTGTATATTTTTACTTTTTAATTAAATTCATTTTAAATTAAATATAGTTACCTCAATTTTTCCTATTGCTATTGTTTTCCCTCCCTCTAATTAATGAACACATTAAAAATCATACATATTAAAGGGTATCAAATATAGTCTGATACATTTACATATTGCTTCTCTAAATCAGATTAAATGTATCCATCTCTTCCAAAGTTTATTGCAGAAACAGTAAAAATCATTATTTCATCTATGTTTGAAATACTAAGTACATTTCTGTTTACAGACATCTGCCATAACTGCTAATAGTACTTCAGAGCTTCCTGCTCCTTTCTGTTTATAATTGGGATATAATGATGAATCTTTATTTTATAAATTTCATTTTTGAGTATATTTCTTTGATTTATAACTGGATTTTTGATCTTAAAATTCTGTATGCAATAATTAAATATTCGAAATATCAAAAATTACTTCCTGAAGTCTGTCCTCCCTCAAGATTCTTTTTCTGACAAATTCTTTCAAGATTTTTTTAGATCCTTGTAACATCACGTTAAGCCTTAGCTGTGATACAATCCCCACCTTTTTAACATGTCTACTCTGACCATTCTTGCCGAACAAAAGCCAAAGCTTAAAAAAATTCTATTCTTCTATTTAAAGTATTTATTTGCTTTAATTTCAACTTGTTTTTGGTCCTACCTAATCTATTTCTTCATCTCACCTCCCTTTTGCCCCTCCCCCCCAACCTACTCCTCTTCTGTTTCTGTTCAAAAACTGACAGGTCTTCCTCCATTGGGTAGCAACAAAGAATGGCATATCAAGTTGCCAAAAGCACCTCCCCTTGTGTTTAGACTGGGCAAAGCAATCTAGAATGAGGAATAGTTTTCCAAGAGCCAATCAAACCATTAGGAACAAACCCTGCTGTCCTTTTTAGAAGTACCACAAGTAGATCAAGCGATATAACTGTCAAAAATACGTAGAGGGCTTAAGTCAGTCCCATGTAGGTTCCTTCGTTGCTGTTTCAGACTCTGTGAGTTCCTATGAGCCAGGTTACTTGTTTCTGTGGGTTTTCTTGTGATGTCTTTGACACCTGCTGACTCTTTCTCCCTCTCTTCTTCAGGATTCTCCAATCTCAGCATAATGTTTAGCTGTGGGTCTCTGTATCTCTTTCAGTTAGTTAATGAATGTAGGCTACAACTGGGGTAGTCAACAATATGATCGCAGGCTACATAATTCAAGTTACATTTCCACTATTGCTAGAAATCTTAGCTGAGGTCATCCTTGGAGATCATGGGAGTTTCCCTTGCAACAGATTTCCTCATGACCCTGGAAAACACCCCTTTCAAGTCATCTCTTTTAGTACTCTGCCTCACCACCCATGACTCCAAACAGGTCCCTCAAATTCCCATTCTCACCAGCCCCCAATCCATCTAGAAGTTTTCTTCTATTTCACCTTCCCAGAGAGATTGATGAATTAACCCTTGGGTGCTCCTTGTCTCAGCTCACTGAATCTGCGGGTTGTCTTTTACTTACCAGTAATATCTTGCTACGAGTGGGAAACTATCATGTTCATCTTTCTGCGTCTGTCATGAAGAGAACAAGATGTTTTCTCTAGTTCCATCCACTTGTCTTCAAATTTCATGATGCTATTGTTTTGAAAATCTGGTCATTCTAAAAACATAATTATTTTCAGCTAATTATATATTATTGAGTAAACCACTATACATCTTATTTCACAAGCTAAAGGGAGAAGAATATGTGAGGATTTTTAGGAGGCAACACCATGATTAGAGAAGAACAAATAAATAATTTAAAAAGAAAAAGAAAAACTGGTATGAAAAACAACTTTCAATAAAAAAGAAAAATAAATTTAAGAGTCAGTTTTGATTTTTCCCTTTCTCAGTGTCTGTTTATAACTACAACAAAATCCCATGGTTAATGAAATAAATATAGTATTTATTGATAGATTTTACATATCTCTGGTTTATATTCTTTTCTCTCAGCTCATGGACGCTCTGTAACTAATTTTCCAATATTCTCATCTGGAGTCTCTAAGATGGTCTTTTCCATCCCTTCCTCAGTGTAGACACAATGATCTGTTGTGAAAGCTAACAATCAAACATGGTAGCTCCTATTAAAATTCTTCTGTTTCTTCAATCTGAGAAGTAATGCAATATTTCGGGGATGCATTCTGGTTTCAGGTTGTCTTACATTGCATTACATTGTATTCTGGCAATAGAGTATGCTACCTCCTTTTCTTCAGTTTTTTTTTTCTTACCTTTCAACATGTTCTTTGCTTCTTCAGCCAGAAAATTACCATTCATCTCACACATAACAGTTCGGTAGTCTGGACCTCAAGAATGCCTTTCCTGACCCAAATTACTAAGCACATTTAGTCTTATTTTCTACATCGACATCTTAAATACTTTTATATGATATTCAGTTTATGCTTGATCTCCACCAAAGTTCAAATTACCTCTTCTTAATAATGTGGATGAAGTCTAAACACAGAGCTTAAATGTGGCAGGTACACTAGAGCTATTGAAGAAATTTAAAATAAACACATTATATTAATTTTTATTTATATTTATTTTATAATTTCTTCCATCCTTAAGGACAGAGATAACTGGATAACTAATCTAAATTTCCAGTACTTTAATTAGGTGGTGTGAAAAGTCCTTCTGTATATGTGTTGCTTTTATTGCATAATGAATAAAGAAGTTGTTTTTGCCTGATTATGTACAGCACACGCACACATGTCTGCTGAAGTCAGATAACTTTGAACTGTACTTATAGCATTTGGAACTGCCTTCTGTGCATGTTGTAAACTGAAACCTTGTCTTCAAGCAAGTACAGTATACACATGTAATCACGAGTCATGAACAATTAATTAATATATGAAGCATTAGCTTAGAAAACAACAAGAAAATGTATGTGAGAGGGCTTGGAAGGGGAAAAGGGAAGGAGAAAATGATGTAATCGTATTAAAATCTCAAAAAAATAAAAAAAAATAACTTTTTAAAATTAATTAAGCAAATTGAGCACTGTTTTATGCTTTCCCCACAGCAAAATTACAAAAAAAGAGAAATAATAAATTTGTATTTGTTTATATGAATTTCAAAAGCAATGTTAATATTGCTGTTTAATAAATTGGGAGCATGGGGACTTTTGGGGAGAGTTGAAATGGGGAGGGGAGAAACAGGGTGGGGAGCAGAGGAAAATGTAGAGCTTAATAAAAATCAATTAAAAAAGAGAAAGAAAAAAGAAAAAAAATCATGTTCCAGGAAATAATTATAATGGTGTATTATATTATTACATAACCGCTATTATGTTGCAAAATCTTACATTGAATTGCACCAGTGTAAATATTATACATATTAAGTACAAAATTATGATATTGTGAGAACTGTCATTGTACTTATACAAAATCTCTTAATGTTTGAGTTAAGAAATTGAATGTCAAATTTTCTTATATATTTGTAAATAACATTGAGAAAATATTTTGACAGTGTGGATTGAGATGTGCTAACTAATGATGGTCCCATGATATAAATATTATGCTTATCCTTCTCTAGTTATTACATATCACCTCAAAAAATTTCCTTATTTTAATTACAAAATGAATCAACAGTGTTTCGGTATTTTATCTCGGAGACTTTTTTTTTTAACTTTCCAAATTTTTATTCCCCAAGTGAACAGCAGTCAGTCAAAGTTAATGGGGATATCTACAAAGTCTAGGTCGTCGCTGGGAGCAGGGAGTAGGAAATGATACAGCTTGCTAAGCTTAGCTAGTTTCTTATCAAAGGCTATCTCTGTGGAGTACTGCTAATGCGCACTGTCCACGGACTTCTTAGGTTCTACGGGGCAAAGGTATCTGAACTACTGTGAAAGTCTGGAAGTAATCCTTGCCCACTGAGTTTGTACTTGAATGATACCAGATAAAAAACACTTAATTCCTTTTTTTTTTTTTTTTTTTGAATGGAATGGAAACATTTGAGCTGACATTTATTTAAAGTATTAGGTCAGATTTAAACTATTACCATCTTGTTGAAAAAGTGTAGAATGGGTTAAAATACTCAATAGTAATAGTTAATCCTGTGTCTAAGTAAGCAATAAAATAGTACTTGCATTTAACATAAAACTCTTGCCTTACTTTAGAAAGATATTCTTACAGAAAGGAGTCCATCAATTTAAAACTTCAGGTAAAAGATGACTGCTGTTTCCAGTGTGTTTTTACTTCTGCCTACATATTAAATACTGAAATTAAATTTTAAAATAGTATTCTCTGGCTATGAAAGTCAAACTAAAAAGTTTGGCTTATATTGGCCTAGAGATATTTTTAATTCTTGTTCATGCTTGAAGAATTCCATGATGATGGCAGAAAGTAGGGAACAAGGTGAAGGAGATGCAATGAAATATACTCTTGTATCCTTACCCAACATTGACCCAATGAATTACACCATTTTCTAGTCTTCAGGTGTTTAATTCATGCGTGTAGAACTCTGTCACTTCTTTTCCTTTCCATAGATGTCATCATTTTTGAATAATGTAGAAACCTAGTCATGTCCCATCTTTGACATGTCAGAATGATTATTTCTAGGTAACTGTCAAGTTAGATCAACTTTCATTTCTATGTTAAAACTTGAATAAGAGCATTTAATTCAAGCACTGCCTTTCTGAATTTGACAGTATGACACTAAGAATCTACTGATAGATATTACTTGTGTACACTTGGAATAGAAATGATTTACAGAATGTTTGGAATCTGAATGCAAATGCTACAAAAAGTATTAGGTACTACATTAAAGTAATAAATTGATTAATTTGTATATAGGGGATATTAGTTTTAAATTGTTACTCAAAGTATTTTAAATATTTGTGAGATTATTCCTTTTATCTATATTTAAAACAACCTATAAATATATTATGTATTTGATGTTTTTATTGTACATAATTCTGAAATACAATTTTCAAAAATAGGGTGCCTTTGAAATTAAAAAAAATCAAGTTGTGGTATACCTTATGTCATTTTTTAAAGCAAAACTGTGTGCTATTTTAAGTACTGCATCCACACTCAGAATATAATGTAAGAAATAAGTAAACACTAACTCTAAAGAACAAAGACCCCTCAGTTTTGGAAGAACTAGGACAGTCAGAAAAAAAATACTAATAAAATGTAGTCCATTCAGACCTCAATTAGGAAAATGGAGATAGAGAAGAGGTGTATAATTGTTTGAAGAGACCAGAGTTCTTGAAAGAAGGTAGATCCTAGCACTGAGTGATATTTCCTGACAAAAAAAAGTATTGGAATAAGAAAGAAAAGAAAACCTAGCATAAGTAGTTTATATTCGGGTAATGTTGATAGATTACTTTGTAGCTTGCTATGAATACGCACTATTGTCAAAGTGTGTTGAATAGTTCATCTGGGGGAGGAAAAAAATCAAATTATTGACTTTGCCTATAGTAGTTGTTTTACTCTTTTTATTCTTTGCCTGTTTTGGGGGCCCGCCAGCCAAGTCCTAAACAAATTACTCATAGAGGTTTATTCTTCATTATAAAAGCCCATTTTAGTGTGGCTTTTTTCTAGCTAGCTTTTCTTAACCCATATACCTTTTACCTCTGGACTTTTACCTTCTCTTAGGGTGGTAAGATGGCTGGATTCCTGGGTGCCTGGGTGCTTAGATGACTGCGTGGTGGCCCCTAATGTCCTCCTCTCCTTGTTCTATCTTTCTCCTTTTCCTTTCTTTCAGATTTCTCCTTCTATTTATAATCCCTGCCTGCTAGCCCTGTTTATCCTTTCTCTTGCCTCACTATTGACCATCTCATGCCTCTTTATTAGAGAATCAAGTGTTTTAGACAGGAAAAAAAAAACACAGGTTCACAGAGTTAAACACATGCACCATAAACATAAGCAACACATCTTTACATCATTAAGCAAGTGTTTCATAGCATATATAAAAGCAACACACCTTAAAATAATCTTCTACTATAGGTCCTCTGTTGAGAGTGGGTAGTCACATTAAGCATTAATGTATGGATATAAGGACAAATATTTAGAATAGATTCCAATGCTATATAGATTTAGCAAAATAATAGTAATAGGTTCTAGCGTAGGGTCTATGACTTTCCAAACCATGGCTTCTTGGCTAGTTTTATAACACCAGGCATGAGTATCACCTGTGGAATGGAATTGCTAAGTGGTAAGGTACACCGATGAAATTAATGTCACTATTGCAACCTGCATCAGATCAACCTGTTAAAAAAGTTAAAGGGTATCATTTATCTAAAGGCAGAAGAATAATAGTAGATATTTCTCTAGGATAACTAGTCAACAAGTGAAAAGGTGGAAGAAAATAAATCACGCTACTACAAAGAACAATCAAATCATAAACAAGGAGTTGAGGGAGAGACGGAGGATACTCAAAATAGCCGCTATACAATGAAGGGAATGTCAGGTGAAACTATACAATCAATAATAGTCTTTAATACAATTTCTCCAAATAAAGCATTTAGATTACCTACCTTGGTGGCAAAGAAAGGGAAGCACTGACAAGCTGACCACCTGTATAACTACTGAGGCCCAGAACCAGGGTTTTGTGTCAGCCCTCTTCAACATCCATACCATCTGTGATCTGCTGGAGCACAATAGGTGAGGTGTGAGTGGGGGTGGCCTGCAAGTGCAGGATCTCTAAAACACAGGGCAGCAGCGGGGTGTCCTGGAAGAGTCCCAGTGAGGCTCCAGCATTGAGGATGTAGCTGACAACAGGGTCCTCTAACCGGATCAATGATTCTTTGCAGTGTACTCCTGCATGTAAAAGTGGATGGAGAAAGGGGTTTTTCTTGTGGTTCATTGTGTCACATTACAGCTTCTGTGATGAAATTCTTCTTCTCCCTTCTTTCTCTCTTTTTTTTTCCTCTTAAATTTTATTTTGTTTTATTTAAAGAATCGGGTAGGAGATGAGTGGAAATATGTGGGAGATGGGAATCTCGATATGAAATATACAAAGAAAAAATAAAATTAGGAAAAAAGGAAACAAAAAAATTAAATTACTTTGGTGGATATATTAAAATAATACCAAAAAATGGATAATGAAAATCTGGTACATTTGCACAATGGTATAACTCCACAGCAGGAAAAAAACAAAAATAAACAAACAACAACAAAAAAAAAACCCTGACATCTTGAATTTTACAGACAAATGGATCGAGCTAGAAAACATAGTTTTGAGTGAGGCAACCCAGATCCAGAAAGACAAATATCACATGTACTCATTCATAAGTGGTTTTTAAATATAAAGGAAAGAAAACCAGCCCACAAATCAAATTACAATCCCAGAGAACCAAGATAACAATGAGGACTCTAAGAGAGACACACATAGATCTAATCTACATAAGTAGTAGAAAAAGACAAGATCTCTTGAGTAAATTGGGAGCTTGGAGAAATTGAGAGAGGAGTGAAGGTGAGGGGAGAGGCCGGATGGGAGCAGAGAAAAACGTAGCGCTCAATAAAAATCAATAAAAAGTAAAAAATTAAAAATTAAAAATTAAAAAAATACTCTGTCGAGGACTTATCTTGACGAAGTCTTAGTATATCTCTATCTCTGGACTTCCTAGAGCTTCATGGGTGTTTTGTGAGCCTCTCTGTCACATGTGTTGACCTACAAAGGTACAGTCCTGTGCACGTCTCCCACACGCAGCCTTTATTGTTGAGAGGCCTTTTTGCACAACTCCTGTCATGTCTAGAAGACACCATTTTCCAGCAGTTATTCCAGTTCTCTGGGCCTCATAATCATTCTGCTCCCCAACTACGGTTGAGTGTAGGCATTATGCACTAATTGTCTTCTTTAGGGATGGGTGCACGGCAGTCAATTGTTCTTTGCCCTTTGGACAGTCATGATTTTCTGTAATTGTCTACTTGTAACTATAGCTGCCATGACGAGATGTGAGAGCTTCATTAATCTGTAGGTAAAAGGTTAAGTATTTATAAGGCAGTCAAATTCTATGTCCATTGAAGAAAGTAGTGTTTCTAGGCTGTTTCCTAGCATCTAGGACATCTTCAGCTACGGGTTTACAAAAGAAAGCTTGAATTCCCTCCAAGAGAAGGCCTTAAGTCCAATCAGATATCTGATTGTTTTTGGCCAGCATATTGGTGCCACTATTGCAATGTTGAGCATATATTCCCCTTACTTGCTTGAAAGACTTTTGATTAATTTCATTCCAGAAACCTACATGACCCCCTGTGATACAGAGAAATAAACATCAGGAGAAAGACTTGACAATTGCTGCGATAGACTCTTTTTACTCTTAAAGATACCAAGCAAAAGAACAGTGAAGAAGCCAAAATCAAATGGGATTTTTAAATATGGTCATGTAGGCTTTAATTTAAAGAGTACAGAAAGAAGCATAGGTCATTGTAGACAATAAATGATCAAATTAACAAGGAAACCCAAGTACATTAGGAACCAATGTCACAATACTTAATTTTATGGAGCAAATTTTATCAGATATAAAGGAAGAAATATGCCAATGGAATAACTATGGGAAAAGAATCAAGTGCGATAGCTGTGTATCCAATACTTCTCTTCCACTAATTAGCTACTATTTCCTTTGGATATTGCCATTCTTTCAGTTTTATCAATAGTGTCCAGAATTTCTGGATATTTAAGGAGCTTTGTTGCGTCATATGAATCTCATGTTTGTTAATCACTATTTGAAAAAAGGTATTGGTATTTTGGCAGGGATTCTATTGAATCTCTAATTAAGTTGGAATAATGTACTAGTATTACTTTTCACTGCTGTGGCAAGATACCAGACAAAGGCAACTGAATGAAATAAAGGTTTATTTGGAGTCAGATAATGAAGAGGGGATATGCACTATTACTACAACAGAAAGGATTGGTATCCCCTGAGCATGTGACCGTTGGTCACACTGCATTAGCAAATCTAATATCTTTAAATTAAGCATATTTTAATATAACTTATCACATGATAAAGCAATTTCACCTTATTTTTCAGAAGCAAATTTAGACTTCAGAAACTTCAAAAATTCACATGAATCTTAAAAACTAAAAAATGATTAATACAAAATTATACATGGGGTAAATGTCATGTTTTAGTTCATGCATATGTTGAATAATGATAATATCAAGGCTATTACCATATTTGTCATCTTAAACATATATCATTTCAGTGTGATGAGAACAAGCAATTCATTCTAGCTATTCTGCATAATTTCTGATATTCACTATCTAGTACAACAAAGTACTAAGTGAGACCACATGGTATTTGTTCTTTTATATCAGCTTTATTTTACTTAGCTTAATGATGTCTAGTTCTATCCAAACTTTCTCAAGTGATAAGATTTTCATCATTTTCATGATTCAATATTGCTATAATATGCATATGCTCTAAATTGTATACAATTATCTATTTAAAAAAAATTCACATTTTGCTAGTAGTATTCTTTCATCTCACAATCTGAGATTTTTGCATTAGAATTTTGCATAGTTAGTTCAATTTACTTTGATATTTTCATTTAGAAGTTTGGATAGTTAAGAAAATTTAGTTTAATTATTTTCACTTAATAGTCTAAAATTTGGGACAATATGTATAAGGCAATTATTTGTAAAAACTGCATCTTGTAAGTTGCAGATACTTGTTTAAATAACAATTATAACTTAAACTTCCTTTTTGATTCTGTCTCTATGAGAGTTTAAAGAGTTATTTATCTTTTTAAATGCTATACAATAAGAGAACTAAATAAAATTTTTCTATACATTACTGTCCCTTTTCTTTCAGAACTTGCAGGGTTTCCCCCAGTCTTGGGTGCTTTATACTAGTTAGGATCTCAGTGTGCTCCTTGTGATTCATCTAAACAGAGACCATCAACTTTCTCTCCATCATTTTGAAATTGAAATGCTCTGTGGTCTCTTTGGGGATTTATCTCTCCTTCATTTCTATGACAACCTCTACAGATATTACCAGTTGGTGGTATCTCAAAAGAGGTCGGAAAGGTCAAATAATGGGGTGGGGGAAGGAACAGCAATGTTATCACTCAACCTACAAAAAAAAAGAAGTAATAAGACAATTCAAGGTTAGATAAGTACAGACTGAACCAAGTCAATACAATGTTAGTGATTACATTCTCTACCATTTTAAAATCACTGAAAAGAAATAAACCTACTGTAAGTAACTCAAACCTCCTTCCTACATATCCATAGCCTGGGTGTTATTTTCTAAATGGTTTGACTGTTAGATTTTAAATGCCTGGATAATTATCATTTTGTCGCTAGTATATATTTAAATTTCCCTTCCCTTAATTTTAATCATTTAACATTTCCAGTGGCATTTTTTTTTTACTTTTAACAAAATGGGTCTTTCCTTTTAATGATAGGAATTGGTTTAAAGCAAGATTTGATTAATAGAAATCCACCCTCCATTAAACAATCATGAAATGTTCCTAATCTGATAATAGAGTTTGGTGTAAGCCACTTAGAAATATAAGTATGTTGAATGTTTTTTATAAATTTTTATTTTTTGCATTTCTGTTCCATTATAAGATAACTAGAGTCAATTTACTTTTAAAATGTGAAAATAATTGTTTTGTTTCAAAGAGAATTATTGTTGCACTTATGAACTATTGTAAATTTAAATGATCCAGTAAATGAGCAAGCCCTCTAGTCATTTCCCGATTCTTACTCACTTTTTAAAGAATGTTAGATTTTGCTGTAATGTAGAAGAAAGTCTATGTAAGTATTATTTGCAAGATGTATCAATAAAATATCCTCGAATGAATTAAAAATGCTTGCTCTGTCATATACTTGAGACTTTTACATTAATTTAACTTCAGAATTATCAATTAACTGATAAATTAATGCGTTAGATATACATTTTAAAATTGAGAATTAATTTAAAGGTAATTGCACCTCATTGGGAGGCCATTAACCAGAGTTAATTACTGTTGTAATGTAGAGTTGAATTTCACTGCATTTTTAATAAGGGTCCAAAACCACCTTTGGAATTAGCCCCCTTGTGATTTCAACAGATATTTAAATCATTTTCTAATAGCATGCATTAGAAGGGGTTTAGCCGCTAAGGCAAAAATCATTAAACCTTCCATTTTCATTTACAGGGCTCCCAGTTTCTAGTCAGTAATTTCTTCCCACACCACTTAAACCATTTATTTTCTGTCCTTTGAATTTCACACACCCTGAAGTAAACTTTGAGAGAATACTCATGGCTAACATGCTAGCCATTGTTTTATAAGATCTGTATTGCCTTAAACTCAAGGCTTTCTTTCCATTGAAATTAAACAGGCAGAAACCACAAGCTTCCTCTATCATTACTCTTTGAAAGATATTCTGAGGTCATTTGGGTTTTTCCTATATCTATTGAATAAAATGCAGGAAATGAACAATCTGAAGCTATATCTCGTGTGGAGCTGCCTAGAGATTATTTAATCTTGTGAAGGATCCTTTAAAATAATGGAGAAGAATAGATTTTAGAAAACTTAATACTTGATGTCTCCTTAGACCCCTATGCCATCAGCTTTATGAAAGGCTTGAAAATGAGCTGAACTATTAATCACTCGGAAAGTTTGGATTGCTGTCTTTGTCGGGAATGTGATAATGTGAGCAGTAGGCTGTCCTCTGCTTCAGCATTGTCCTCTATGGTCAAAACTAACTTACAGCAGATTGACAAACGGGAGAATTGTGTCTGCATAAATTAGTGTTGTAGGTTCCAATTTCCAAGGGTTTATGTTTCAAAAAGTTGTTAATGGGTTTGTGTGATTGGTTGGTTAAGTCAATAAGTACTGGCAATTTAGTACAGGGGCACTGATGTATTGAGCATCACTAGCTTCTTGTCGCATAGAAATGTATGCAATAATATATTCACCTTAAGTATTTTTCAGTATTTCAAAGTATGCAAAATTAAGAATGAAGATTATACAGACTCGGTGAGTGTTGTGATGATTTTATACAGTTAGATTAGGAATATTCATTTTAATATGATTAATCAATATAGCCATCAAATTACCAAACATGCTTTATATTAGATTCCTGATGATTTCTTCACTCTATACGCAAAATTTCATACTCTTTGACATTGCCCTACTCTCTTCACCAACTTCCTGACAACTGCCATAAGATATATATATATATATATATCCTACTAATATTAAGTTAATATAATTAATATTAAGTGGAGATAAAACATATTGTTTACTTCACTTGGCATAAGGTTCACAATAGTTTTTCAGAATTTTGTTCCTCATATATCTGAAAGTATGCATATAGCATTTTTTATTCATTTATCTGTCAGTAGGTGCATAGGTGTTCTATATCTTGGTTATTATGAACAATGGTCACATTAAAAATGGAAGGGCAGCAATATTCTTTTCAAGATAATGATTTCATTTAATATAGCTTAATATCAAGAAATGAAATGACAGGTTCCTTTGAGTTTCCTTTCTTAATTACATCAGGAGTGTCCCAGCATTTTCCATAAGAGACATTATGTGTTTATTCTAGTCATAAACTTTTTCCAGTGTAAGTGTTACATTAGATCAATGGATAGATGCATGAATATTGTTTTCAGCTTTTTAGATTTATATCTATTCTACATATCCACATCTTTTTTAGCTGTAAATTGGGCAACCACATTTGTTAATAGGATTCTATTACTATGCAGAATTTATTTGTCCATTATATAACTATTAAGTTTGCTGGTAGTTTGCCATTTGGATTATTATTACTACTCCTGTTGCTGACAATTACTTTGACATATAGTATATCTAGTTCAATAAGAGCATTGTGTAGGCATGTAAATGGGCATTAGCAAGCTTGGAAGTCAGTGAGGATGGGCTTTAAGAAACACCATTGAATCCCCTTGGCATTTCCTTGATAAAACAACAACTTTACAAAGTGAAAACAACACAATTGCATCTCATAATTAGAAATTCTGTAATGAAATTATATTGATGATAGGATGTTGGAGGGAGAGAGGCTGCTTGTTGGTTCCCGGCCACTTAGCCCTGAAATAATCACACAGACACTGTATTAATTTAGTCACTTCTTGACTCATTAACTCTAGCTTCTTATTAAATAACTTTTACTTATTAATTTACCACATTACTATTAATCTGTGTATTGCCACATGGCTGTGGCTTACCGGCTAATGTTCTGCTAAGTTCCAGCAGGACTGCATGGCTTCTCTCTGACTCCACCTCTTTTCTCCCAGCATTCCATTTAGTTTTCCCTACTTACCTCTATTCTTTTTCCCTATCAGGCCAAGTCACTTTTCTTTATTAATTAACCAATTGTATTCACAGCATACAAAGGGGAATCCCGCATCAATAAGGAGCAAGGTGTAGATGACAGGTTTTGTTGAGAATAATTCATGGAAAGTTCTTTTCTCAACAAAATAATAAAAGCTGAGTTCTATTTCTCACTAAGAGGAGAAACATAATCTTCTAAATGTCCCAAAGAATGATAGCATTTCAACAATATACTATTGTTCTCCTTTAGGAATCAACTTAAACTAACCTGTTTGGAGCTAGAACAGTGGCTTGCTCAGTAGCTGCAAGAGCATACCACTCCTGGGAAGAACTTGCCTTTGGTGTCCAGTACACACAGAAGACCACTTCCAAGCTCTTTGTCCACCAGCTCTACAGGATTCAACTTTTTCTTACTTTCAGCATCTGGACTCTCATGTGTTCCCTTCCCAAAATATCCTTTTTAAACTATAATGAAACATGTCAAATAAGCCTACCAAACATAAAATGCTGTTATGACTAAAGACAAGTGAAAAAATTGAAGAAATATTTATCCTTTTATTGAAATAATGTATTTTTATACATCAGCAGCCCATCTCTAGATACAGCTGTTTAGGGACCCTTATTGACAAGTTTCTAGACTTTCTTGAGTTCAAAAATTTTAGTTTTTCTTCCCACACATATCTCCCACTTCTTCTGAATGCTCAGATCGTAAACATGAGTTCTCTTAAAATCTGAGCATTCTCCCTCATGTCTTGATGTGGGATTCCCTTCTGTGTGCTGTGAATATGTTTTATTACCAGTGGTTAATAAAGAAGCTCCTTTGTACTTGTGGCAGCACAGAGTAGAGCAAGGTGGGAATTTCAAGCAGATAGAGGAGGAAAGAAGGTGTTATAAAAGAGATGCCATATAGCTGCTGAAGGAGAAATATAGCCCTGAATCTTATCGGTAAACCACAAGCCTCAAGGTAACGTACAAAATAATTGGAATGGGTTGATTTAAGATCTAAGATTTACTTAACAAGAAGCCAAAGCTATTAGCCAAGCAGTATTGTAATTAAAATAGTTTCTGTGATGTTTTGGGGGCTAAAGAAGGAATGGGTTCATTTGGCTTACACATTGTTGTTAATCACTGAAAGAAGTCATAACAGGAATGCAAACTGTACAGAGATCTGGAGGCAGAAACATGCAAGAGTCATGGGGTGCTACTTTCAGGCTTGCTCTTCCTTTCTTTCTTTCTTTCTTTCTTTCTTTCTTTCTTTCTTTCTTTCTTCCTTCCTTCCTTTCTCCTTTCTTCCTTCCTTCTCTTTCTTTCCTTCCTTCCTTCCTTCTTTTTTCTGCCTTCCTTTCTTCCTTCCTTCTTTCCTTCCTTCCTCTCTCTCTCTCTCTCTCTCTCTCTCTCTCTCTCTCTCTTTCTCTCTCTCTCTCTCTCTCCAAGGCAGAGTTTCTCAGTGGCTTTGGATCCAGTACAGAACTCGCTAGCTATTTCTTTATTCTTACTAGTCTTTCTTTATTCTGCATGGTTTGCATTTTTATTATTATATGGCAAGGGGACTTTTTTATATCCATTCTTTTTAGTGTTCTGTAAGCCTCTTGTACCTTCATAGGGATATCCTTCTTTAGGTTAGGGAGGTTTTCTTCTATAATTTGTTGAATATATTTTCTGTGTCTTTGAGACGGAGTTATCCTTTTTCTATCCGTATTATTCATAGATTTGGTCTTTTCATGGTGTCCCAGATTTCCTGGATGTTTTGTGTTAAGAAATTGTTGGATTTAATATTTTCTTTGACCAATTAATCTATTTCCTATAAAGTATCTTCAGCACCTGAGATATTTTCTTCTATCTCTTGTATTCTGTTGGTTATACTTGCTTCTGTAGTTTCTGTTCATTTACCTTGATTTTCAATATCCAGAAATCCTCCAGTTCGTGTTTTCTTTATTGCCTC
Source organism: Myodes glareolus (assembly GCF_982192425.1). NCBI lineage: Eukaryota > Metazoa > Chordata > Mammalia > Rodentia > Cricetidae > Myodes > Myodes glareolus. The sequence goes on along the minus strand of NC_142037.1, from coordinate 56,268,766 downwards.
TGTGTCAGTCTTCATGTCTTGGACTATTTGCTTCACTTTCCCATTTGTTTTTTTTTCTTGGCTTTCTCTGAGGGATTCACTAATTTCTTAAAATTTTTTGTTTGTATTTTCCTCCATTTCTTTAACGGAGCCTTTCATTTCCTCTTGAAATGTCTCCATCTTCTTTGTAAAGTTACATCTAATGTCATTTTCTTCTACTTCTTTTGGGTTAGGATGGTCAAGTCTGACCACTGGATTCTAATGTGACCCTGTTGTTTTTTAGGTTGCTGGGTGAATTCTTACTTTGGTGTCTACCAATCTCTTCCTTCAAATGAGGCAGGCCATGTCTTTGTGCCTTTCCCCAATACTTGCACCAGCTGTCTGAGTCTTTGGGAACTGTTCTTGATCTGCTATGTACTGTCAATGTCTACTTCTCAGGGAGCCACTGAGGTTTCTCTAAGCCTGCTCTCTTGGTCTTCTCCCTGATTTGCTCTCTTGGTATTATCTCTTGGTCCCCACAGTGTTGTAGCAAGCTGTGTTTCAAAGTTCCACCATGGTTGCAGGAGGACAGGCAAGTTTGGGGGTGGGATGGGAGCTAGTAACTTGCAGGGTCTGGAGGATGGGGATAGGTATTGGGACGGCCTAATTGAAGAAGCTCTCCTGGTTAGCTATACAAGCTGAGGCTGCTGGGATGCCTTGTGGGAAGGGCCTAGGGTTTTGCCCCACTATGGGGATCCTGGGGAGTGGGGTGTCCTACCACATGCCTGGTCATTCACCTCTTGGTCCCCTCAGTATTGTAACTAGTTGTGTTAAAGAGTTCCTCCGAGGTTGAAGAGAGTTTCTGTGTTATTATTTGTGTCTGGGCAGTCAGAAAATGAACAAGCATTTTTTGCCTACAATTTCTGAAGATCACACCCTCTCCAATCCTGTAGCTGTATACAGAACACTGATGAACCTGCTTGCTTTCTGATCAAACTTAAACCCAAATTCTTTTTTCTGTCTTCATCCTATATTATATATTTGCAGTTACCTATATTATAGATTTGCTCTCCTGCTTCTTATTATAAACTCTGACAAAATATTCCTCTAACTTCATTCTGAGTCATTTTTCTAATTCTTTTATTAACAAGAAAAAGAATCTTCAAAGCAACAGTAAGAAATGATGTAGTGTGGTTTTCACAATTTCATAATTATGATGCAAATATTTCCTAACAGTAAAAGGAGTTTCTGAAACTCATATATAGTAACACAATAATCTCTCTGTACTCCCACTTATAAAAGCTGTAGTTAGGTTTAGTAGTAATTTAGAAAGAAAGTAAGAAACCGCTTGAATGATTAAAATGATTGCCTAATTAAATTTTGTAATATGGCCTTAAGTTTATCAAACAAGGTAAATTTTATTTCATTTGTATCAGTGATAAAAGTAGAATATTAATAAAATAATAACATTATAGAATAATAATCATTGGCTCTATATATTGTTATAAACAATGTCTTAAATATTTTTTTCATTTTGATTAGCAATAATTTATTTCTGAAGATAATGGGCATTTAACACATGTGTAGAATATGCTCTGATTATCACTAACCCATACCCACTCCCGTTGTTCCCATTCCACTACCTCTAAACCTTCTTGCTACTTTAATGTATTATCTCCTATTAATGACAGCTGCGAGAGAATCAAACTTTCCTAAGAATGAGTTCCCTTAGTAGTTATCCAGTGCCGAGTGGTCAGTCTAGAGATATACGTACACGAACAGCACTAAATGAATTCAGTGGGTTGGATTTGTATACCCAGATATATGTATACATGTAAATATTTTTACACAAAAATATTGAGAGAAGATCTCTAGTAGTTCAGGCAAGCATTTATTTTATTCTGTAAACAATAATACGTTAGACTCATGATCTTTCTACTTCCCCATCTCAAGTGCTGGGCCTAGATGAATGTTTGCAATATTTTTATTTTATATTTGAAAAATAAATTATATTTAAAAATAAATTCTGATTGTTGTTTACCCTCCCAACTTCTGCTAGATGATCCCCAACTCCCAACTCACCCAAATCTATACCCTTTATTGCCTAAGACATGTAATACAAAAACAGATAGTAAAATACAGAAGCAGAGATAACCCAAACTGTCTGGAACAAACTATCATGTCTCATTTATTTAATATTTACATTTAAAATAATTATCACTAAACAAGGATAAAATGGTCCTTCTATTCTTAGGTAGTGTGTATAGCACCTTCCAATACTATGAAATATAGCCAGTAGGAATTAAGCTTACAGGCCACTTTCAACTTGATTTTTTTCAATTCCTATGATCCTATATAGTGTCTTCAGCAGTAGGGTCTTAGTGTTATGGTCTGGAGTTTAAACAATATTATTGGCAATAGCCTGTAATGTTTCACAATCTATGGGACCTAAATAGGCAAACACTCCAAAGGAGGTTATTCAGTCTTGACATTGGTTCTTTTGTGTAGCATGAGGACCAGCTGTGGGGATTTCTGTTCCCACCCAGAACCCCACAGCTGGCAAGTCTCAACAAAAATCACACACAAGACTCTATAAGATTATAAACTGATTGGTCCATTAGGTCAGGCTTCTTATAAGCCCTTGTAACTTATATTAACCCATTATTCTGATCTATGTTAGCCATATGGCTTGGTACCTTTTCCATCTCTCAACTCATGTTGCTTCTTCAGTGTTCTGGGTAGGAATGGCGGAGGGAACTTCCTGCTTCCCAGAAAATTCCTGTTCTCATCACCCTGCCTCTACTTCCTGTCTGCTTGATCCACCTATACTTCCTGCCTGGCCAATCAGCGTTTTATTAAAATACATGATTGACAGAATACAGATAATTCTCCTGCACCACTTCCCTTTCTTTAAAAAAAAAAAGGAAATTATCCATAGTCCATTTTTTGGGAATGTGCATGTAGTATTCCAGTCTACTTCTTGCTGATTGAGGCCACTGATGATCTTATGGGGACCTAAAGAAAATTCAGAGTTATAATCAAGTTCTTACTGGAGTATCCTGTGAGTCTTGATCATCTCAGGCAGCAGTCTTGAACCTGTTCTGGATGAGGAACTCTGTCATCTGGGCCATCTCTTCCTATTGGAGATTTCTCAGGTGGTCTTCCTTTATCGAACCTAATTTTTCTTAACTCAGAATGAATCCACAGCCTCTCATTTTCTGTGGAAACAAAAGCAAAAATCTCTTCTCCGAAGTAACATACCTTTTGACTTCAGTTTTGAAGCCAAGGTATTTTCAAAATTCCTATCTTGGGTTAGTTCAGCAACATTTATAAACAAAAGTCTTTTAGCAGCTGTTGCTCCTTCCTCAGCATTCAAACAATTCAAAGAGAGCATAATAGCATAGAGTATCAAGATTCTCTGTTTATTTTCCATATGTATGTGGCTTTACTTTAACCTCTATTTCTTTTATTTTTACTTTTTACTTTTGGCTTTTTGAGACAGGTTCTCTGTATATATCTTTGTCCTGGAATAACTCTGTAGACCAGGCTGTCCTTGAACTCACAGAGATCCACCTGTCTCTGCTTCCCCAGTGCTAGGATTAAAGGTGTGTGCTACCACACCTTGAAGTCACAGAGGTCAACCTACCTCTGCCTCCCAGGCATTGGGATTACAAGTGTGGACTATGACACCCAACTACTCTCTTTCTTTTACTTTTAGAACTTTAACTTTGATCCTGCATATAGTTTATCACACTGTAAACCACTAAGAGGTTTTCTTTGTCTTTGAATCTCTCTTTACTGTATGTCTCTCTTTTTCTGACCACATGATCGTTTAATTTACTAAGCAATATGGAGAGCCATGACATTGACGCCTAGATCCAGCCCATTCCTTAGCTCTCCAGCCTCATGGTGGAGGAATCATCAGAGCCATTTTTGTCGTCACAACTCTACAGTGTTTCAAGGTCCCTGCCAGCAAGCAAGCTGCAGCATTCTGTTCACAGACCACACTCAGTCAGACTGCCTGCCTGCAAGAGTCAGAGTTTGTCCTGGCAGGACAGCCCAGAAAGCCAGCATTTTAAAACAGTGCAGCTTTTTTCCTGCTACGACTGATAACAGAAAAGCATGCGTTCAGCTTTTCATCAATACCATTTAAGTGCTTCATGGCAGAACGTCTTAAAGGATCTGCAAAGTTTTGCAGTTAAAGCTGAGTCAGGAAGTCTCTCTTAGATGAGAGCATTTGCTTGCCTCTAGCAAGCAGAGCAAACTTGAGAAATTGCTGCTACCAACAAAGCATGCTTTACTCTATTCTTTCCCAAGCTTTCTCAGGCTTTCTGTGGATGCAGTTACCCATGTGGGCACCATCTGTAACATTAAGGGTCCTGCTTGTTGGGATTTCTGTCCTGCCCAGTACCTCACAGTCAACAAGTCCCAAAGGAAATCACACATAGTCTACATTAGGTTATAAACTGATTGGCCCATTAGGTCAGGCTACTTATTTGCTCTTATAACTTATGTTACCCCATTATCCTTATCTATGTTAGCCATATGGGTGCGGGAGAATTGTCTGCATTCTGTCAATCATGTATTTTAATAAAACGCTGATTGACCAGGTAGGAAGTATAGGAGGGTCAACCAGACAGAAGTAGAGGCAGGGCAATGAGAATAGGAGAAGGCTAAGGAGGAGGAAGCTCCCTCCGCCACTCCTAAGCAGACCGCTGAAGCAGCAACATGTGAACTGACAACTGAAAAAGGTACCAAGCCATATGGCTAACATAGATAAGGATAATGGGGTAATGTAAGTTATAAGAGCAAATAAGTAGCCTGACCTAATGGGCCAATCAGTTTATAACCTAATGTAGACTATGTGTGATTTTCTTTGGGACTTGCTGGCTGTGAGGTACCAGGCGGGACAGAAACCCCAACAAGCAGGACCCTTCATGTTACACTTTTGTAGCTATCCTGTAATATCTAATAGGTCATCATAACCCCATTATAAAGTGACTGAGTTCATTCACCTTTATATATGTGTATGCACTATTTTAGGAAGTTGTGTGGGAGGTCCTTCTTCTGTCTATGTGTTGGTTTTATTGCTTAATGAATAAAGAAACTGCTTTGAATCTATAACAAGGTTGAAACTAGTTAGGTGGGGAAAATTAAACTGAATGCCGGAGAAAGGAGTCAGTGTCAAAGGGAAGCCATAGAGCCAACACTGGAGGCAAACACCATGCTGAAACTTTGCTAGTATGCCATGACCTCATGGTGATGCACAGATTAATGGAGATGGGTTAAATTAACATGTAAGAGTTAGACAATAAGAAGCTAGAGCTAATGGGCCAAGCAGTGATTTAAATAATATGGTTTCTGTGTGATATTTCAGGTCTGAGCTGCCGGATGGCTGGGAAACAAACTAATGGCCTCCTTACTAGAAGGATGCTTCTATATTAGTAAGTATCCACATGACTTTTTGAATTATCTTTAGAGTTAACATGGAAATTTGGGGTGAGAATAAGATTCTCCCAGAGATAGATAGCCTTTGAACAGTTGATAACTGCTGGGAGAAGCAGAGAAAGTTTTTGTTAAAGATATGACAGATGATGTGCTGTACACTCTCCAGGAAAAGCACATATCCTAAAGTGCATAAAGGGCAATTATGCAAAACTCTATTTGATCAAATTAAAAACCTAAAAACAAACAACAACAACAACAAAAACCATGAAGTGTTGTGGGTAGGGAAAGGGCAATGGATCTGAGAGAAATAGGAAGAGGACTGGAACAACCAAAATACATTGTACAGAATTCTGAAAGAGCTATAAAAGTTACTGAATAAAGGTTCTATGATGACAGTTAAGGTAGTCACCAATCTGATTACAGGAGAAGGGCAGTCCAGACACCCTCTCTACTATTGATAGGAGTCTTATCTGCAGTCATTTTTGTGAGTTCTGGGAATTTTCCCAGCACCAGATTTTCCCTAATCCCATAATGTCTCATGATATCTCTTTCATTGGTCCCCCACTCCATTCCTCTCCCTACTCTAATCCATTTCTTCATGTTCTCGTTCTCTCAGTTTTAGAATAGTATCTGTTCCCTTTAAAGTAAACAAGTACATTTAAAAAAATTCTTAAGGAACTATCCAGATTTGGGGGAGGGGTAAGATCAAGAAAGCCCTATCAGAGTGGCACCTCACACAGAACATTCAAATAGGTAAGATGTTCAGAGTGCACAAAAAGTCATAGGTCCATTAATTTTTAATAATAGCTTGATAAAGTGCTTTAAAAAGACAAGTGTTTTACATTCAGACAGAGAGATGGACTCTAATGCCAGGGAGCAGTGAAATCTGAGCAGAACACAACTGATTTTAAAAACGCAATAAGTTCTGACATAAATACCCCTTGAGTTCTTGTCTATTCTGAGAGCCCTCATCTGTGAGGAGAAAAGTGTTCTTTGTAGAATCCTGCTGTTATATTTTGTATATTAATGTTAGATTTTAAACCAAGGTCTTTGTGAAAATGTAAAGTATTAAGAATCTCGGTTTTAAATTACCAGCATTCCTCAATGAAATTACAAAAGTTAATCCACAGTTTGAATTTACTAACTCTTTCTAAGCACTAAAGTGGATGAAGGAGAAAGGAAAACTGAGAATAATTGAGGAGAACATACTGAAAGTATGATATTTTATTATTCTGTCTGCACAGTCTTTACTTTAAGAAAAGAGGTATTTTTATATGTGTGGAAAGAATTGTTTAAACGCCGTGGCTCCTTAAAAGAAAAAGAAAGATGATTACAGTCCTTGAACCTACATGTGCTCCAGTTGTGAAGGCTGGATTTCAAGGGAGCCAACCACTTTTTCTGACTAGGGCGTTGCCACACAGCAGTTACCCGGACTACAGTCAGAACCAATAGTAGCTGTGGAATTTCTCACAAGACGGAAAGGGCCCTTATATTATTTATCCACAGTTTAAACATGGAATATTGTTTATGGTTAATAAAAAATGAAAAAATATCAGTTACCATCACATTTTCTTCCTAAATTATCTTCTGCTTTCTCTCCCTTTTTACTCAAAATGTATCTCTGTTTCTCATCAAAAAAACTTACATTTTTATTACAATGTACAGCTGCTAATGGAAGAAGCTAGCAATTTTTAAGAGCTAACATGACAAGAATAATATTTGAAAACAAATAACAAAACCATTTACATTATGCTCAATTTCAATAAACATGAATAATCAACATTCTGATCATAAAATACTTCAGCCTTCAAAGATAACCAAATTATCTTCATATTATTTACAGCCTAATCAATATTCTGAAATAGCAGTCTTTGCAAAGAGTTGTATAGGTAGGCTCTTAATTATCTTAAGAAAAACAATATTTATATTAAGATGATATTTAAAACAGAAGAATACATGCTTTAAAAAAATCATAAATTAGCGCTCATTTTTTATGATTTCATAGTAAAGATATAGGCAAGTTGCAATCATGCAAAGTCTTTATACATAAATCACTTAACTAAAGAGAATCCTAAAGCATATTATCATCCAATAGAGGAGAGAGTGATGTTCTGCCAAGCTCAAGAGAAATATATCTATTTTATTCAAAGATGAAAATATTTTGATGTATTATAATTTGACATATCTTTTCAAATAAACAATAAGAAATGTGCTTAATTATTTTTACTGTTTTGGAAATAGAAACTCTTTTAGGAGGTGGAAGTAAAAAAATTGAGACAAATAGCAATATATATTTACTTGTACATTTTATTTTACATAAATACTCATTTCATACTGTCAGCAAGCACTGAAAAAGAATATATAACCATTATAATATTTAACTTTTTTCTTCATATTGAACAATCATATAATCACCATACTAAATGAAGCTAAATTTTACTAGTCTTGAGAAAACAAATGTTCTGACACATAAGGCAATAGAACTGGTAAATAAATAGTAGACTCAGTTCCTGATTTCAGGACTTGCAGATTCTAAAAGTCACACATTTTCTCCTACGAATTATTTTCTTTTTTATTATTCACCCATTTTGAAGCGTTATTCAGTTGCTTTCTACCAAATGCAGTTTTCTTGGCTGTCACTATTAGTGACGTCTTCTTCTACTTCTCTTGTTAACCATTATATTTGAAGTACTTTTCACATTGAGAAGTAATGTAACTCCTTTCTGTGTGAGTTCCTCAGTGTCTTAACCTTTCAATTTTGTTCACTTCCTGCGGGAGAATTGTCTGTATTCTGTCAATCATATTTTAATAAAACGCTGATTGGCCAGGCAGGCAGTATAGGTGGGAAAACCAGACAGGAAGTAGAGGTGATGCAATGAGAACAGGAGTATTCTGGAAAGCAGGAAGCCATTCCTTCACTCCTGCGCAGACCACCGAAGAGGAAGCATGTAACTGACCCAGCTGAAAAAGGTACCAAGCCATTATGGCTAACGTAGATAAGAATAATGGGTTAAGATAAGTCATAAGAACTAATAAGTAGCCAGAGCTAAGGGCCAATCAGTTTATAACCTAATGTAGACTCTGTGTTATTTTCTTTGTTGCTTGCTGGCTGTTGGGGTACTGGGAGGGACAGAAACCCCAACAAGCCAGCCCTCCATGTTACAACTTCCAGTAACTTTACCACAGTTCAGGATCCTTCCACACCATATATCATTATTTGCAAACACTTAGCAGTCAAGTTTGAGGCCTATGCTTTACAAAACTTCATCAGCCCCCACTTGTCCGTTTGTGTCTTTGTATGTATTCTGCAACATCACAGTGCTTGATCTGTTTGATTTTTAACTCTACTCTTACAATACTGTCTTTACTTAAACTTTTTGGTCAATCGTATCAATATTTCTGAAATTATATTTTTCTTTTTACTTTATTCCTTTATTGTTCTTTTTAGTCACATGACAAAAGAAAAAGTAAAAGACCCTAAAGACCATATTTAGTTCATATACTTGTTTACTAAGATACCTGCAGTATGCAGTATCAGCTGATGAGTTATCCATTTACAACTTTGATCATTTTTGAACTCAGGACTTCTGGAAGAGCAGTCATTGTTCTTAACCTCTGAACCATCTCTCCAGTCCAATCTCTCCAGCTATAAAATGAATGAATTAATTGCATAGCCCACTATATGCAATGAATACTTCCCATGTGTACCTGTGTGTGAGGCTGTCCATTCACCAATAGTCACCACAGAGAAAAATGGATTCTTAACTATGTTAAGAGCTCTGGATGTTCTGACTTATTATACTCTAACTATAAAGGTATTGTATGTTTAATAAAATTTATTCCAAGAAATAGTTCCCAAACTTTGTTCTTACCAACAGCAAGAACAAAATAAAACAGAAAATAACATCCTCTTCCATTTACCTACTGGCAGCATTTTAAATTAACAAGCATGCTTTTCACAATTACTTGTCTTCCTTATCCTTTTCCTTTGATTATTTTCAATTTAGTTAGTGACTGCTCCCCATATGTATTTCACAAATGCCCTCTTTTACATTTTTTAGAACTTTCCTTTGTACAGAGTATTTATTGCTATATTTATTTGAAACAACAAAATAGTGGCATCTTTTGAAATATAAACATAATAATCAGTGAATTCATGGATTAACACTATTTTGGATTTTATGTGTGCAATACAATTACGGTTCCGGACAGTGATAATACATATGGTAAAATACACACATATTCAAATATTTATCCACAATTATTTAATAATGTACATGAACATTTTCTGCATGTATATGTGTGTGCTAAATGAATGCTTTTTGGTTTCAGAGGCTAGACCAGGGCATCAGGTGCCCTGTAACTGAAGTTACAGAGAATTGTGAAGAAACATATAGGATGTAAACTCAGGTCCTCTACTAAAACAGTAACCCCTCCTAATCCTTGGGCCATTCCTTTCAGCCCCTAAAGCTGTGTTTCCAGGCAAGTTTTAGTTTTTTGTTTGATTTATATGGCTTTAGTTCCACAAGAAAAACATGCTTTGTTTTGATTTTTAAAAACATTTAGATTTTATCTTCTGGTATTTTTCTACTGTATAGCAAGGGGGAAATCATGCAAATAGAAATGCAAGTGTCTTTGTTAAGACATAGTGGGTCAACTACAGAGATAGTTCAGTGACAAAAGGCATGAATGGCTCTCACACAGAGTTTGGGTTGAACAACCATATCTAGTACCTCAAAACTACCTGTAACTCACATTCCATATATGATTAAGGCCTCTATCTTCTATGAGCACCTGCATTCATGTGCATATTCTGTAACACTGGTAAGCATATTTATACATAAATAAAATATTAAAAATTAAATGTTTAAAAAAACATGGACTATATGCCCAAAACATATTTTTCTTTTTATCACAACAGAGAAAAATTTACAAAAAAAATTTAATAAGGGCCATAATTAGTGAATGAAATTTTGGTTTTGAACCTACTTACATTTATCCAAGCTTGACGGATTGTTGTGTTTATTGTCTTTCTAAAGAAATGTCCTTTAATGATTGCCTCTAAAAACAAATCTGCAAAAACAACGTAGAATTTAGTATCAACTTTTAATATGATTTCATTTTAGATAAGTTTCATCTCAGTGTACAAGTAAATTGTTGCTCCTGTTACAAGCAGGAAGACATTCTCAAGTGCTGATATGCTTCCACACAATAAACGCTATCTATTGAAGGTCCAAATCTCTAATGAATTCAATTACCATTAGATACTAAACAAAACAAGAACAAAAGAAATTACTTCAGCATATAAATGCCTTATTCAAATGAGTCTTTGTTCTCCTACAAGGCCATGGATTAATTATCATTCTTATTCTAAGCATCTGGTTCACTGCTTTGATTTAATGAAGGGTTAGTTTGACCCTACACACAGACTGTCTTTATAAATCTCTAGAAGTACCAATTATTACCTGGGAATTATTTATTAAAAGCATGATTTTTTGTAAGGATGAAATGATCCCTACTTATCAAATAACTGACCTTGACAGGCTAGATAGCTGACACGAAACTTTACAGTTTTGAAGAAATTAAGGATAACACATTTTCTCTAAGAAACTAAAAAATAAGTGCTAAAGTACTCAACATTGCTACTACAGAGTGCTTGCATAATACCTTGCCAAAATAAAAACCTGAGGAATTTGAAAATGACATCTGTTACTTTATCATTTCCCTAGATAAGTATTTAAATGGAAAGTACCAAGTCAAAGTCTTTTTGATGTTCGAATGCCTTGGGCATTTCTAAGGAACAGAAGTTGTGAGTTAGAAGGTGCATGAGGAAGGGAAACTGACAACTTTGTTGTTAACTTAAGTATTTGTCTGTACATAAATATCTTGAAAAGGGATGGGTATAAAGAGACTTGAAAAGACTCATGGGGCAGAATTGGAACATTAACTTAGCTCTGACTAAAACTATTAGTTCCAGTATGGAGATGCTAGTCATTGATTCCAAATAACTCGTACCAGAAATCACAGAGAGAGGGGGAGGTATTCAGAAATTTTGAAGACATTTCCCTACATTAAAGATGTTATAATCTGATGTTGACATTGGGATATGGAAAAAATGCATAATGGACCAGGTTGACATAAAAGTCATAATAAAGAGATCACACACCTTATTATAGAGACCCACATCTTATTTTTCCCTTGCTTGGTCTAGAAGAAGAATAGAGGAATTGCAACGTGACAGGCAGACTCTACAAGCAAGGTACCCTTTCTTCTATTCTGCCAGGGTAGGCAGAAGGTATTTCCAGATAAGGGTGTTAACTAGCCTGTTAGAATAATCACTAATGAACACACACACACACATCTTGCAAGTCCCTGAGTTTTACCAAGCTTTTAGTTTCAGGGATTTTAAGCTTCCAAGGCCTTTATCAGCTGAGATTATCTAACAACAAAGAAATTAGCAGATAAAAGTAGTTAGTTATTCCAGGTCCCAAAGTACACACTGCTGTTAGGGGATCATTAGATCTGGTCTTATTCATCTAAATGATAGAAGAATGGCTAAAAATATAAAAGAAAATATAACAACTGAAATGCTCCAGAGGTTGCAAAATCCATTTGTTCATGTTTCAATAAATTTTTCAAAATATGTTTAGAGATATGTTGCTCTAAATGGAAAGCTCTATTTCTGGTTATAATTAAGAGCTGTTTTTCTAGCATGTATATTTATATGTTGCCACTAGCAAGATGATTTCTGGAAGCAGTGACAGTCTCACATTCTCAAGACATCACTCAGGGGCAGAGCAGGCTGGGAAACTACCCAAGAATCTATATCAAAGGATGCACAGCTAGACTAAGTGGTAATAGAGCCCATACAGCACAGTAAAATGAATGCACATTGATGGACTGAAGAAAAAGACTTATTTAATGCTTCTTCATGTAGCATTGTTTAATGAGGACCTAATCAATGAAAGCTGCTATTGTAATCTACAAGGACTGCCTCCTAAATGGTACCTGATGTATAATATCATTGTTTGGCTGCTTATCTTTTATTCTGAGTGTGTCTTGGAGGTTTGCTGGAGATGGAAAGGAAGACTTTGCAAAAACTGTTTTCTCTCTATTATCTGTCTAGAAATTGAGTACATATTAACAGTCTAATTAATTGGAACCTCTAATATATGCATTTACAAACAGAAAAATAATTGTTGTTTTAGTATGAAATATGATACAAAGACTGATGATTGTTAGCAAAAATATTCATAAACATATTGGAAAAATGATTCTTAGGAAATAAAATTGTTTTCTAACAACTTAGTATAGGAGGCCTAGTCCTCACTCCTGTGAAGTCACCTAGTCACATATTGATTTAAGAAATAAATTTATTTTTAGTAACACACCACCACCTTGTATTTCTTAATTTACAATTTAATTTACAACTTAATTTCTTAATAATACAATTAAAGAAACATGACCAAAAATTTGAAAGAGATCATGGTAGTTCTGTATGTGTGAATGATTGAAGGAATAAAGAGGAAAGTAGAAATGATGTAAATATATTATAATATCAAAAGATTGCAATGAAAATGAAGTTGTAAACAGTGTTTCTCAATCCTTAATCTGTCAGAAAGGTAAGAGATGTGTGTATATCTTGCTGATAACTATCCTTCACTATCTCACTTGTAATCATTCAACTGATAAATCTGAAATTCTATTACTTACTAGATAATGTTCTAGACTCTGAAGAAAGATGTAAATAAATTTTTTCAACATACTTATGAACCTAATGAAAATGACTTTTCTCTTTGGTGTTACCATATTGAAATTATTTGATCTCTTGAAATGAGTTTAAATAAGAATAAAAATGTGCAAAATTATAAATACAATCATATAGAAAATATTTGATCTCTTGAAATGGGTTTAAATAAGAAAAATTGTTGTATAATAATAAATACAGTCCCTAAATCATTCAATGCTTTCTTGTTTCTACTTCTTATTGTTTTCATTGAGCTATGTATTTTTTCCTGCTCTTCTCCCTTCTCCCCAGCCCCACTTCTACTTTCTTCCATAGTCCCCATGCTCCCAATTTACTCAGGAAATCTTGTCTTTTTCTACTTCCCATGTAGATTAATTCCTTGTGTGACACACTTAGGGTCCTCTTTGTTGTCTAGATTCCCTGGGATTGGGAACTGTAGATGGGTTTTTCTTTGCTTTATGTCTTAAAACAACTTATGAGTGAGTATATATTATATTTGTCTTCCTGGGTCTGGGTTTCCTCACTCAATAGGATGTTTTCAAAATCAATCCATTTGGCAGAAATTTGAAGTATTTGGAGAGGAAGGTTATAGCTGAGGTGGGATAATGTAGGAAATTATTAAAGTTAATTCTGATTAAGACTCAGAATATGGCATTAGAGAACTAGTCTTACATGGACATGAGAATTTTACTGGAAATGTAAATGAGGCCATCAGTGTTATATTGTGACATTGTGGCAGGCATAATGGATGTACTGCTTTTTTTTCCTAAGATTTGGGGGGGGGGTCTGTGATATAATGCACAAAGTCACTTTATTTTTTTTCAAGGCAGAAAGGCCTTGAAAACAAATGAGTTTTCAAGAACAACTATAGATTTTCCTCTGCTGTAAAGCATTTATATAACCTAGTTTAAAATACTTTGATACACAGCTGCTTAAAAAATATATCTTCAATTTATTTCTTTGTTTTTGATAATTCTATACATAAATAAAAATTAAAATGCATGAAACAAGACTGGACAAGATGGCCATAATTCAATATTTTTGAAGTGAAATATTGGTTATGAAGGCAATTATATGTTTAAGCCGACATCAATTCTATTATTTCAAACTACTCACTTGCAAACGTAGAGCCTTTTTTACAAATAGATTATTATTTTCCACTGTGGTAAAGAACTTCCTGTGATGTATCATTGTATCATGCTTCAATTAATAATCAATTTCCTTTTTTACTTGGTATGTTTTCCCTCAGAATATGATAAATGTGACCATGTGATTAAACAAAAGTAGAAAGACGATATAGCTTATATTAGGTAATAGCTACACGGAAACTCACTCAACCTCAAACCCTATTTGTTTTCTTTCTTTTGTGCTGATTCCTCCTTCCAGTCATTGTGTGCATTCTGACGCCTGCATTTCGGCTGTCCTACGAATCCTCAACACACTGCTGGATACAACTGAATACTAACATGGTGTTGTAGTAGAGCAAGGTTTCTATGAGTGCTTTCAGTCTGCAGCATTCAGTTGGTCATCCCTCCAAGCTTTTTACCTCAGGACAACAAAAGGAAGTTATAACTTTGCAAGAGGCAAAGATTCATTTGTTCACTTCATCTCTATTATTTTTAGTTGTACTATACTGTAAATGGTACTCAGTCCAAGATGAGTACTGGTGCATTACCCTGCAGTCTCGAGTGTTGGTACTCTTTCGGTCTTCCACAAGTTTCTTTCAAGTACTATAGAATAAATAGATGAGCTAGATTCCTCCTCCAAGCACGCGAAAGGTTTTCCCACTTTGAAAATTCCTCTTTATTATACTTTAGCTCTCTTTTAGGTAAAATGTTTAAATATGATATGTAACCCAAATTGTATACCAGCATCATTACAGGGCTGGTTTCTTTCCCTACTACACAAGAGTAAATATTTTTGCAACATTCTCAATATTTACATATCTCCAAAAGTAATATTCTAATATATTACTTTTCAAAGACATTACTCACTTTTATTGATTGATTGATTGATTGATTGATTTACACATGTGTATGTGTGTGTGTGTGTGTGTGTGTGTGTGTGTGTGTGTATGTGTGTGTGTGTATGTGTTTCAGACAGTATTTCATATTGCTTTGTTGGAAGCATCACCCAAACCCCCTAGGTATCCATATATACAAGGAATCTAAAAAGTTTGGTGGAAAGTTCCAAGCCTCCTTGTCTGAAAGTGGCTACAGTACAGCCTTCACCTCCAAAAAACCCTACCAAATAGTCAACCCTCCCCATAGATGATCAAGACCACTTCTATTGGCTATTTATATTGCCCCCAGAGAGCAAACACATGATCTCCTCTTTTTCCTCTCTGTGTTTTCTGGGGCGTGGGGGGGCACCCAGTAGTGCTGGTATCCAATAAACCTGGGCTTTTTTTACTTCAGTCTGATTTGGTTTGATTTGTATTATTGCATCAGTGGAGAGGCTTACTCAGCTGAGAATAATTTAGCATTTGGAGGTCCATCCAAGAGGGGCTGTTTTTCCCACTGGCTCAGGGTTATGTGTTGGAAAATGCCCTTCTCACCCATGCTCTCCACCAGGCTAAGATCAATTTCATCTGGGTAAGTCCCACTTTTTCAAGTATATGCCCCTGGGGTCCAGGGGATCATATGTTTGTCAGGTCGTCTGCTGAAGTCCTGGGTCCATGCCAGATTCCTGACTTCACTTGCTGAGACAGTCCTTGCTGAGGTGGGATTCGGTGGGATGGAGACTTATGCCCATGCAATTTTCTCACTCCTCTGCTTTCTGACTCTAGAGTCTTGTCACAGTGGATGCATTATGGTAGACATTTAGTTCCGAGACTTGACATATACTTGTAAAAATGAGCTCTTGCAATTCAAAGATGGATCCTATAAGGTCCTTGGACTGCTTTTTACAAA
The DNA here is from genome assembly GCF_982192425.1 of Myodes glareolus. NCBI lineage: Eukaryota > Metazoa > Chordata > Mammalia > Rodentia > Cricetidae > Myodes > Myodes glareolus. Next base: position 56,252,701 of record NC_142037.1, on the reverse strand, counting down.
AATCCTTTATAATTTGGGCTATCTAATGTCTAATGTAAAACAAACAAGTCTCCATATGACCATGGTTTGCGGATGCTGTGCTCCTGCTCCCCTTCCCCTTTCTCACTCCCCTCCCCTCTTCTCTAGCTTTTTACTATTTGTTTCATTCTGGGAATCTCTACAACGGATTCGGATTCATTTTCCCCCTGTTCTTTCGCTCTAAAACTGTATAGGTGTTCTGCCCTTATGTTTCTGTTCCCTCTTACAGCATCTGCTAATCTGGTCCTTAATGGGACCACCTATGTGCTTCCCTGGCTTCTGCCACCTGCCTACACCAGGATTTTTAAATTGATCAGCTTACACAGGTTCCGAAAAAAAACAAAAAGTTTTATTTGAGTGTCTGTTAAAATAATGTGGCCACACCATACGTTTTATCTCTATATATGTATGTGTGTTTGTTTCCATAGTATGCTTATCTTACTTCTCTGTGTGTATATGTGTGTGTTTTAAGTTATAACTCCAAATCACAGCAGCTCTAAAAGAATACAAACACATTGGTAGTCTCCATTTTGACCTCATTGCTATCTTGGGTAAAAATACCCATGTGTGCTAGTATTTTTTAAGTTATTAAAAGATTCCTTTTAAGAGAGTGCCTGAACTAGCCTTGGCCCATAACCACACTGATGAATATTTTGCATGTCACCACAGAACCTTCATATGGCAAAGGATGGAGATAGAGACAGAGACACATATTGGAACTCTGGACTCCCTAGGTCCAGATGAGAAGCAGAGGGAGGGAGAACATGAGCAAGCAAGGCAGAACCAGAGGGAACCTTCATCCGACGATGGATGGAGATAGAGACGGAGACCCACATTGGAGCACTGGACTGAGCCCCCAAGGTCCAAATGAAGAGCAGAAGGAAGGAGAACATGAAGAAGGAAGTCAGGACCGCGAATGGTGCATTCACCCACTGATACAAGGGGACCGATCGAATGAGAGTTCACCAAGGCCATCTTGACTGGGACTGAACGAGCATGTGATCAAACCGGATTCTCTGAATGTGGCTGACATGGGTGCTGACTGAGAAGCCATTGACAATGGCACTGGGTCTTGTTTCGTCTGCATGAACTGGCTTTTTGGGATCCTGGTCTGTTTGGATGCTCACCTTCCTGGACCTGGAGGGAGGGAGGAGGAACTTGGATTTCCCACAGGGCAGGAAATCCTGACTGCTCTTGGGAATGGTGAGGGAGGAAGAGAGGGAGTGGGGGGAGCAGGAGGGTATTGGGAGGAGGGGAGGAAGTGGAAATTCTTTAAATAAATAAATAAGGAAAAAAAGAATTCTATGAAGAAACAAAAAAAGATTCCTTTCATTTTATATATATTGATATTTATTGAGCTCTACATTTTTCTCTACTCCCTTCTCTGCTTCTCCCCTCCCACTTCAATCCTCCCCCAAAGTCTCCATGCTCCAAATTTATTCAGGATATCTTGCTTTTTATACTTTCTACTTCCCATGTTGATTATCTCTATGTAAGTCTCTCTTAGTGTTCGCACTGTTGTCTAAGTTCTCTGGGATTGTGGTTTGTAGGCTGGCTTTCTTTGCTTTATGTTTAAAAACCACCTATGGGTGAGTACATGTGATAACTGTCTTTCTGTGTCTGGGTTACCGCACTCAAAATAATTCCTTCTAGTTCCATCCATTTTCCTGCAAAATTCAAGCTCTCGTTACCTTTTTTTCTGCTGTGTAGCACTCCATTGTGTACATGTACCACATTTCTCTTATCAGTTCTTCAATTGAGGAGCATTTAGGTTGTTTCCAGGTTCTGTCCATGACAAACAATGTTGGTATGAACATAGTTGAGCACATGTCCTTGTGGCACGATTGAGCATCCTTTGGATATATACCCAAAATTGGTATTATTGGGTCTTGAGGAAGGTTGTTTCCTAATTTCTGAGAAATCACCACACTGACATCCAAAGAGGTTGTACCAACTTGAAAATATTCCTTTTAATCTTCTTACATTTACTATCATTGCTAATCTGTAACTAATTGGATAAATTTAACTTATATGTCTAATCAAATATAACTAACAGGTAATGGTACCCAATTCAAAAGTGCCTTTACAAATTTGAGAGTATGGCATTTAACAAAAGAACTTCCAACATAGAGACATGTCAGCTCCTGCAGCATCTTATAACACCTCAAAGAAGATACATGGTTACAAAAGACCTTCAGCTTAGAGGCTTGCCTTTGGTTATGGCAAAGCAAAATGTGGCCTTCCATCTCTTTTTTCCTGGACACTACACTGGGGGATTAATTGTCTCATCCTGTCAAGACAAAAAGACTAAATCTTTCTCCAACAGGAAAATCTTCAAGCCTCTTATACTCAGCAGCTAATGGTAAGCAGTGCTGCTAAGGCTGGTATTTGTCAAAGACTAGGGAGAAACTAGGGATTGCCTGCATAGGTAATAAAGTTGTCTCATTCATCCCTCTTAGAACTGTTTAATGACATTTGATGGCTTAAGGTACTTTTAGCCCATTACTTCATTAGTTAAATTTCTTGCTAACAATACAGACAAGTGTTCCTATTTCACGGGCCTCATAATCCAGGGTTAACAGGTTTCAGGTGTATTTCCAGAGCTCCAGAGTTTCCAATCCCCTTTAATTGTATTCTGAAATGTCCCTGTTCCAATTGTCTTACAGATACCTAAAGGTTCCTGAAGAAGTTCTACTGCTATATCAAAAATCAGGTCTGGTAAAAACTAACACTCTCCAGAGCCTATTTTAACTAATTTTCAAGCAGATTTTACAGGTCACTCCTGCTTCCTGGGCCAAGACCAACTTAGAAAGGGCCCTTCAGACAACCTGACCCAACTCTTGGGACTTCACCATTGATAACAACTCTCCTGTCTCAAAAATTCACCAACTAAAATCTGGTTTTAAAGGGCATAAATGCTCTCATGTCTCACTTATTCACCCGAGCCTCATCTGTACAACCAGGGCATTTTTTGTTCCATTCTTCCCGGCAGTTACAGACCGTTCCCATGCCTAGCCCCATTCAGAGGATCAATAATAACAATCTATTCTTTTCTCCTAGCCACCTGCCTTTTCATATCCACCAAGGAACAGATGTCTGAGTCTTCAGGATGGCAGTAAACTGGATGCCTCTCCAACCACAACTCTCACTGAGCATGAATGGAACAACTCCCAATACTCCCCTTTTCCATGATGCTCTATGCTCACAAGAAGTAGCCAGACTTGAACCAGTGCCCCTTTACTCAAGGAATCTGGAATGTTTGGTTGGAAATGTCACCTCAGCTCCCTTGGTACCCCTTTTTCCAACAAGTCTGGGATGTTGGGATGGAGGCTTCGCCCAAGCTTCTGGAATCGATTTTGGAATGTTTGAATGGAAAACTCCATTTCAAACACCCTCCCCTGGGAGTTGCCTCAGTATAAATTCCACCACCAAGAACGCCTGCCAAATGGTTACCCCCTCCCCAGAGAGGTCAAGACCACTCACACAAGCTATTTAAACTCCCCCTCCCACCGAGAACAAACATGTAGTCCTTCTAGTTCTCCTCTTTCCTTCTCCATGTTTTTCAGGGGAACCACCCAGGAGCTCTGGCATCCATTAAACCTGGGCTTTTTCTAATGAAGTCTGATTTGGTTTGATTTGGATTATTGTATTGGTGAAGAGGCTTACCAGGTTAAGAAAAACTTAACACATATGTGTTTACTTGCTTAATGAGGTCTGGAAAGAATTTTGTTCTACTAAAGATAGAATTGTAAGTGACTGTCTGCTCTCTAATGTTGGTGTTGGAATCTAAAAACTACTTTTCTGGAGAAGAAAGAAGTGTTCTTTACTATTATATTAAACCAGGCATTCAACACCTATTTTGAAGTACCACAAGGATGACAAAGCTTTTGTGTGTGTGAAGGATTGGAACTTTATAAGAAGGGCATGAAGATCTTTCAAAATTTCTTCCAGCAAATTAACTACCCCCAAATATGCTAACTATGAATGAGAATGTAGACCTTCCTATATATTATTATTACTCTCCACACTTCATACATTTCCCAGACTCCATAACAGTGAGAAATGGAATTATGTCGTCTGTAAGCACACCAGAATTTGGTATACTATTATAGCAACTCTAAATAACTAAGACCATTCATGCTATTTTATTAGTAGAATCAGTGTTTTCATTACCATTACTTTGTAATATTTTCTAGTATAGTGTTATGATTTGTGCATAAAATGTGTCTTATAGGTTTATATAGTGGATACTGGGTCCATGAATTTGTACACTATTTAGAAGCTTTTGAAAATAGGAAATAGATGGAGGCACTATAACTTTGGTGGCATACATGTGGAGATTATACCTGTTCCATAGTCATTTCCACACATGCTATATTCTTCCTGTGTTCCTTGGCCAAGCCATTGCACATGTGAGCGCTTTGAAATCATAAGTCAATGAATCTTACCTTGTTTAAAATTGCCCTCTCTTGTATTTTTCACATTGATGGAAAAATATAACTTCAATGGTCTGTTTTCTGCTTCTTTGTTTATTTGCTATTTGTTTTTTTAAAATTACTCTAGGGAGATCTTTTGTTTATTTCTAAATTAGGGTTACCATAATACTGATACTTTAAATTTTTTACATTTCTTTGAAAAGTTGTTCATTTTTCTTTATAGTATAGATAGCAGTAGAATTCATAGATTCTGTGTATAAAAATATGTATCCTTAGTAGTAATGCCAAATAGCATCCCAAATGGGCATATTCCAATTTATACTCCCACAAGCAGTTTCAAAGAAGCATACCATATGTCTGTTTCTTATTCAATGCTTATAGAAAGAGAACTAAGTAAGTCGTATTTGAGTTTATCTGTTTTACTTTAATGCTTATTGTGATAAAGTCCATGATTGTGGCTCAATAACACTCTCATGTACTATTTTAGGGATAGTAAGAAATTATTCGTAATCATGGTCACTGTTTTATTCTGACATGATAATATCATGACATGACCAAAAATTTAAAAAAGGTATCACTAAAATTTATAATTTAAAATTTAGGTTATGTTCGTGATATTCATAATATTTGATGTGGTCTTTTATAGTCAACAAAGAATCATTTTATCCATTTAAATATAATAAAACTGTATAAATAAGTATGTGGCACTATTTAAAAATCTATTAAGCATAGCAGTTAGATCTGATATAATTTTTGACCCTAAAATTCATATTTTGAAAAATAGAACAGTAGTTCTATTGTTGAATAAATTTTTATACGTGAATACATGTAAAGAGAATCAGATAGACTATAAAGCATTTTTGACTGAGCTGGCCTTCTATGGCGTGACCTGCAGGCTTGCATCTTGTATGCTGTATATTAACCACTGGCATACACAGTAACTACACATCATCTAGCCAACATATTTTTACCAAACACTTTTGATTTCATCTATAATATAAGTTCTAGAAATTTTTACAAAAGAATAGCCTTAGGAAGTGAGTAAAATGCAACACTGGAAAATAAGGTGATTTTTGCTTGTTTGTTTGTTTTTGTTTTGGGTGGTAATTTCAAATAAAACATAATTTGGACTGGAAATTGCATGATTACTGCAAATTGAAGACACAGAATACAGACACACATGTGAGTTATTTAAGAAGGTTAACATAGCTCTTTCTTTATTGAGTCTTAATGTGTTTGAGTACTAAGGTAACTGTGACATTAACTCCTCTTTGAAACTCTGGTAGAATTTTGCACCAAAACCATCTTGCCCAGCTTTTTATTTTTCTTCAAAAACTTTTAATGACTGCTTCTATTTAACTAGGGGTTTTAGGTCTGTTTAAATTTTTTATCTGATCTTTATTTAGTTGATTTTAGCCATGAGTTTGATTATTTCACCATGCCTAATTCCCTTAGGTATGATTTTATCTTTTTGTTCTATAGCTTTCAGGTGTGCTATGAAGTTGCTAGTGTTAGATCTCTCCTATTTGCTTTTTAAATTATTTATTTGTTTGCTTGTTTATTAGTGTAGGCACTTGGAAATATGATCTTGCCACTTAAAACCATTTTCATGTTGTTCCGTAAGTTTAGGTATGGTACATGTTCATTTTCATTCAATTATAGGAAGTCTTTAATTTTTTTCTTTATTTTTGTCTTTGCCCATTTTTCTTCCATAAGGAGTTGTTCAGGTTCCATGAGTTTCTAAGCTTTCTATTGTCTGTGTTGGGGTTGATATCTAGCGGTTATTTCTGGTAGTCTGCAAAGATGTAGGGGTGCTATTTCAAATTTCTTATGTCTGTTGAGACTTGCTTTTTCTGTAAGTATGTGGTCAATTTGGAAGAAACTCCATGAGGTGAAGGGAGAAAGTTATATTCCAATGTGTTTGGGTGAAATACTGTGCAAATAGCTATTATTTTCTTTGGATTATAATTTCATATGGCTTCAATATTTTTATATTTATTATTTGTCTGGATACTCAATTACCAAGTATTAAAGTATCTTGTGATCAATATGTGAGAGTGTGGTTATTTATTATGAAGTAGTATTTCTTACTGAATATGGGTGGTATTGGGTTTGTTACTTAGAAGCTACCACCAACACTCCCCAAATTATTTCATGAAATGGAAACAGAAGAAACATTACCAAATTCATTTACGAGACCATTGTTACCCTGAAAACCAAATCGCATACATACTCAACAAAGAAAAAGTATTACTGATCATTTTTTTATAAATATAGATCCAATAATACTTAATTAAATGCTTTTGAACCAAATCCAAGAACACATCAAAAAAATCACCAGCCCTTATCAAGTGGGCTTCATTCCAGAGTTACAGAGAAAGTTCAATGTATGAAAATCAGAAAAAGATGCAATTCATTATATAAATGAACTGAAAGAGTAAAATGACATAATCATCTCCTTAGATGCAGAAAAGGCCATTGACAAATCCTAACACCACTTCACGATAAAAGTTCTGGAGGCATTAGAAATATAAGAGACATTACTCAACATAATAAATAAAGGTAGTTTACAACAAGACTGTACCTAATATCGACTTTAAAGGAGACAAACTCAAAGAAATAAAGAAATTTAACTAAAATCATGAACAAGAAAAGGTTGTTCATTTTTTTCATACATATTCAATTAGGTACAACAATAATACAACAAAAGGAGATCAAAGTGATACAAATTGGAAATGAAGAAGTCTAGGTATCTTTATTTGTGGATGATATGATAATAACATAAGCAGCCCAAGAAATTCCACAAGGAATTCCTACAGCTGATAAACACTTTCAGTCAACTAGCTGTACAGAAAATTGACTTAAAAAAATCAGTACGCCTCCCATTTATAAATTACAAATGGACTGGAAAAGAAATAAGAAAAACAGTGTGCTTCACAACAATCTCAATTAGAAAAATAATTTTATCTTGAAGTAACTCTAACCAAGCAAACCTAAAAGTCATATGATTAAAAACTATAAGACTCTGGATTTAGAAAATGAAGAAGATATCAGAAAGTGGAAAAAAATCTCCCAAGCTCACAGATCAGATGAATTAATATTGTAAAAATGGTCATCCTCCCAAAAGCAATCTGTAGATTAAATGCAATCCCCATTGAATTTTGAATAAAATGTACAATAAATATTGAAAAGGTAATTTATGTTTCATGGGGAAACACAAAAAAACTAGGAAAGTAAAAACAATCATAAGTTATAAAAGAACTGTTGGAGGAATTACCATCCCAATTTCAAAGTTGTACTACAGAATAATAGCAATAAAACAGCATGGCATTAGCATAATAGAACTGACTTCAGATCAATGGAATCAAATTACAGTCCCAGACATGAACCTACAATCCTATGGACACCTTCATTTTGATAAACAAGCCAGAAATACACACTGAAGAAAGGACAATATTCTCTGAGATATTGCTGGTCAAATTAAATGGTTGAATATATTTAAGAATGCAAATAGATCTGTGCTGATCCCTCTGTACAAAATCATTTTCAAATGGGTTAGATTCCCAATATAAAATCTGATACACTGAACTAATAGAAGAGGAAATGGAGATACACTTGAACTCACTGGCACAGGAAAACAAGTTTTGAACAGAGCACTGTCAGCACAGACATCCAGATGATTTATCCTCTTATTTGAGGATATACCAGACTCTTTCCTAAGGTTAGTCACTAAGAGCTTTGTCAAAATATTCAAGTTCAGGCCTTTGGATAACCAAATTAACAGGTGAAATCAAAACATGCCTCCATATCCTACCCCATAGAGATCTCCCATTTTTTTCCTCTCAAAAAAATCACACCTAAAAGTTCATTTGCTGATGTTTTCTGCCTAAGTCAGAAATCAACTACTTTACTTTTGTTCTTTGCATAAAGGATCTCTCTGTGGAACTCTCAACTCTCAGAAATTTTACTTCTTCTCATACCTATTTTTCATCTCTATGTTACCTTCCTTTTAATATATGGCTATTTAAATTCAAACTTTCTATTTTGATAAAAAAGTTCAAGATTTCTACAGTGAATAATAATTTTCCTACAGTACTCTTTGAAGTCTCCTGGAAAAGATAGGTCTCCATTACAACGATTCCACCTGTTTTATATGATGCCATTCAGCTGATAGCACAACTTGGCTTTGGGCTACAAACTGCTCAGAACAATTTCAAGGTGGCTATCTGAGATGTTCCACCCACACAGATTACTCTAGCCAGAATTTGGCACAAACCCTGTGCTTTCCCATCATGCATAGACTGCCTGATATAGCTACCTCTCCCAGGATTTGACAATTAAGTCAAAATTTTTTTTCAGAATGCCCTGAAGGTACTTTGTCCCCATATAGCAGGAAGAAAATTTTAGAATACAACACACATATTCCCAAAAGGTGAGGTTAGTGGCTTTTGGCCATTCAATGTATCATGAATATTACAGATAGGATAAGATAAAAGGGTAGATTATTGAATCTACTCTGAAAAAAGGAAGGATATAGATATGATGAGATAAAAAGTTAGATTATTGATTCAAAAACAAGAATTAGTTTTAAATGCTTTACATTGGATTGGACTTTTATATATTTCATACAAATTTTATATATTGATACAAATTTCAGATTCATTTTGTTAAAACATTCTGTACAAACATTTCTAATATTTCTCAAGATATTATACCTATACAGCTCATTTAATAATGTAATGCAAATTTCTAGTCCTTGAAAATTATTATTACCAACTGCTAAGGATAATAAGGAAATGTAGGTTTGTGCAGCTAATCTAGTGTAATTGAACTTATAATGACATTAGGTATATTCTCAAGGTCACACAAAGCTATATTTTAGAAAAACAGTTCATCTTCAAACACTTCTGAGATATACAGAATAAGACATTTAAGATGTTTTAATAACCTAGGATCTTCTTTTTATTTATTTTTTAAATTTATTTATTTATTAAAAATCTCTACCTCCTCTCTGCCTCCCTTTTCCCTCTCCTTCCCCTCCTCCCCCTCCCTTTTTAGTCCTAAGAGCAGTCAGGGTTCCCTGACCCATGGAAAGTCCATGGTCCTCCCCCCTCCATCCAGGTCTATAAAGGATGAGCATCCAAACAAATGACAATGAAACTTGTCTGCTCTTGGCAGCACCAATCTAATTCAGAGAAGATAACAGGCACTGAAAAAACTCCACATGGAGTTGACTTTCTTTGTGGCAAAAGGAAGCTACTGGGCAAGAAAATGTCACTGCTTCAACTGTTGACCATTCCCTCAGACTTTTAGAAACCCACAGAGGTCTACATTAATTATAAAATGGTTGCCCTATTAATCAGGCTTCTTATTAACTCTTATAATGTACATTAAGCCATAATTCTTTTCTGTGCTAGCCATGTGGCTTGGTACCTTTTATCAGTGAGGCATTCTCATCTTGCTTCCTTTATGTCTGGATGACACAGCACACTGATTCTTTTCTCTTCCCAGAATTGTCCTGCTCTTCTTGTCCTGCTTCTATTTCCTGCCTGGTTACTGTCAAATCAGCTTTTAATTAAAACAATACAAGACCATTGTCCCACAGCAGACAGCAGACTGTTCGAATTAGATAAGCAGGACAGAAAAGAAAATGAATACCAAACACTGTCAAGAGAAGATCAGACAGCTCTTCACAATATTCTGCTTCACAGAGGAGTCTGTTGGATATACTTTCTTCTTGGGTTTCTGGGGGAGTTGAAGACTAGATACTTATAGTTTTCCTTGTTTATCTGACAGAGAATCCAAGTTATAACAGGAAGCAAATTAAGTACAAGACTTTAAGATAGGATAGTAATGGAGTATTTTCTCTAAATTTGTCAAATACAAATATACTAGACATCTTTGATTTATTGCCTATATATGCTTTATGTAGTTATTGTTATTGTGCCTATTACATACTGTTTTTCTTATATTAGGTGTATCTTTATTCTTATTTTAGACAAAAAAGGGAAAATGTAGTGGCATTTATATTGTGTTTTTAAATAAATCTTACATAAATATCAAAGAGTTAAACAGTCACTGCTCAACCTTACAGGCCAGACAGTGGTAACATGCACCATTAATCCCCATACCCATACTAGTTGCAATTGAAACCTGGCAGTAAATGTCTTTAATCCCAGTGGTGCACATCCTTAATCCCAGAACTAGTAATTATTATAAAACAGAAGGAGGCATAAAAGGTATGCCCATAAGCAAAAAGTAAGTCTATTGTTTAGAAGTTTAGAGAAAATAGTGGAAAATATTACTTTTTGTTGGATATCAGGTCCCTTTGTGTAATTTATAACAATTTAGATAGTTATAGAGGTTAGACTAACAAGAACAACACAATAGAATCATCTTCAACAAAGTTTGAATTCAATGCCTAGTCTGCCGTACTTATTTTCAGTTTACTCATCTCTAAAAGTGGAAGATAGCATCAACTTGATTATACTTACCACTACAGGTAATAATTAAGTGCCCAGATATATAATAATAAAATCCAGTAATACATCCAGTACTACTTACCAGTGCTGTTGTTAACATTCTTTGGCAGCCATGATCAAAAGGTATATATCTATTTTTTTACTACCAATCTTCATAAAATCTCTGTGAAGTTACTGCAGTTATTATGGTCACATAGAGACTTATGTACAGTTTTGTGTTGCATCAGGATGTTTCTGCAAATGGTAGGGCTACAGTGGTGTGGATGGTCCTTCTGTCAATATGTTGCTTTGGACCTATAACAGGGCAGAAGTTGGGTAGGCAGGGAAAACTAAGTTGAAAGCTGGGAGAAAGAAGGGCAGAGTCAGAGAGACACCATACAGCCCCACCAGAGTCAAGAACTTTAGCCGATAAGCCACAGCCACATGGCGATACACAGATTACTAGAAATGGGTTAACTTCAGGTGTTAGAGTTAGCCAATAAGAAGCTAGAACTAGTGGACCAAGTAGTGATTTAATTAATATAGTTTCTCTGTGATTATTTCAGGTCTAAACTAGCTGGGTGGCCAGGAACCAACAAGCAGCTTCCTTCAACACTACAGTAGCTCCATAGTTTTGTAAAGATTCAAAAAGTCCTTATTGTATAGTGACACACAGAGCAAGACATTTTCCTTCATCTGGACATGCCGGAGAATCAGTCATAAACTGGTGTGTCAGTCATAAAGACTAGTAAACATAATACTATCCAATACACAGCATTTGACAATAAGAACTTTGTTATTGGTTCATTATTTATTCTGCTATCTTAGTTCAGAATGTTCTCCAGCCATTTACTAGGAAGTGTACACAGTTGGGTCTAAGTCACAAATCTCATGTTTTCTTAGTCTGTTGTTCTCATGATTTCCTTTTGTCTTCCTCCCACTTCCTTTATCCCTGCTCTCCCTCTTCTCTCTAGACTGGTCTTTAACTCAAAGTCCCAAAGAAGTCCCCATCTTATCTTTAAGTCCTCAGTAGCAAAGTTTATAGAACCAATCCCACCAAATGCAATATAGTTTTCTCTCTTAAACTCCTTAGGATGGATTTAATCCATTTTAACAGCATGTATTTGAAACATCTACCTTCTACCTTCTTAAACTGGATTGCTTTCAAGTGAGACAGGCCCAGCTCCTTTGTGTTTTATGTTTTCTTTCTTTGGCCATCTGCTATTTCTCCTACTGATGTCCCACATTATTGAATGTGCTGAAATAATAGAGAGAGTATACTTGACAAACTGAAGCCACATGCCAAAATAAAAATGAGTGAGATGAGGGTGACCGTGATATTTTTAGTCCATCCTGCTGTGGCTAACACTGTCCATAGCAGAAGTGGAACCTGTGTGCTAGACATCTGATGCAGGGTACTTGAAGCAAAGAACAGGAGTGAGTGTAATGGAAACAAGCATTGGTAACTTGCAAGTGTATATAAATAACATGTATACATACATATCACATAGCAAAGGTTTACATTAGACTATATTATTTACCATGTTTGATATTTACACAACCAGGGAATTGCCTGGAAAAAGTATTTATCAGGAGTAATCCATACATTTAAATTAAAGTACTGACAAAACACACACACAAACAAGTATATGAAAATACTCAAAAAAATGCTGCAGATTAGAACAATGTCTTTTACTCAGGAGATTGATCAATTGTACTTAAATGTGAGTTCTATGTATACTAGACAAATTAATACGAACAACTTCATTAAAAATGAAACAAAAGATTTATCAATAAAACAAATCTGATTGGGAAAAAAGGGGGCAGTGAATGGCATCCCCAAATGCGAGTGAAGTACATGGCATAGTATGATTGCATACACAGTCTAGATTACCGCCGATTTCCTAACTTCTCATTCTGTTTCCTCACTTATTTCCTCCTAGTTTCAATTTTCCGAATACATTAACCTGAAAATTGGTAATTTTCAGACCAACCCTGTATCCTTATTGTCTTGTTATTATATAGGAAAAGGAACTATTCTCAGTGACCCAAGGAATGAAAAATGACAGTCTATGCAAATGCAAGTTAGAGTTGCTAACCAGGAAAGAGAAGACAAGAGCAGCAATGGAAATGTTGTCCAGTTTGATGGGGACAAAGATTTGTCTTGTTTTACAAGTTGAGGTGAGTAAATTTGTGAGGTAAGAAAGGAGAGAATTAGAAATTGCTAAGAATGGCTTTGATTGCTTACAGATTATATAAACTTCATTTTTGCTCATCGTGTAACTTTGAATGACTCCATTATGCTATAAATTTTAGTTTTATTTGACAAATAATGGAAGCCTTCAGTACATTATATATAGCATCTTTATAGAAGAAATTTGACTAAAATGAGGTTTTCACCAAAGAAGATATATGAGACAGAGACTTAAAATACCTTGAAAGGAAAAGAAAAGTTGTACTTTTTCACAAAAGGTTATCTGAATGATTTCCTTGATTATTCCCATCGTTTTAGAAAAGGTACATATTATGTGGTAATTGTTCCTTTAACTACTGACACAATTAATTCCTAATGCATGAGAAATATAATTTATGGTTTTATTTGGCATGTACTTAAGCACCTGCATAGCAATTACTGGTGTGACATTTTTGTCTGCACTATAAAGCCTCACACATCCTCCATTTCATCACTTTCAAATTGAAGCAAAGAGGTTCACTCCTTGGGGAGTAGCTGCCTTGATCTTACCTGGTAGAATGAAAATATGATTGCCTTCCTGACACTCTAAATTATGCTTTTGTGATTCTAGGGATGGTCTGCAATAGAAATCTATACTATTAGTACAGCTCTTTTGCTTTATTGAGTTGTTTTTACCTGTACAATACTTAAATAGAAAAATCTTTCTTTTTTTTTCTTCTTAAATTATACAGCAATTGCACATTACAAAGGATCACTTCTTAAAAAATACGTGGAGGAACATTTTCCCTATTGTCATGACTAACATTAAGGATCTGGTTTGAACAGTGAGCAAATACCAGATGTGAAGTTGAATGAAACTCCATCAGTTGTTTCCTTTGAAACAAGTAGCTACACGCCTCTCCTGGGTGAACTTTTCTGTAACTTTTCCCCCAATTACAATGAGTTGGGAACACAAACAACCTATAACTGTCACTATCTTGAAAGTTAGAGTGAAGTCCTTGTTTGTGTGGTCTCTGCAGACATTTTCCTGCCAAAGGTTGTGCTTTATTCAAGATTGTTCTTATACCCAGTGACCACAGCTGCTTTTGGATGAAGCTCTGTGCCTGTATCTGGCTTTTCTCTTAACTGATAACATTCAACTTCTTTTTATTATATTTTTAAAGAATCTTTCCCTCTGCTTTTCTTTAATGTCAATTGTGTTTTTCCTCTAGGCATTAATTTTTACAACAAGGGGTACAGAGAAAAATAAACACACATTTCTTATACACCTCAAAATGCTTCTCTATCACGCTACTCTTGAAAAACCTATTTCCAGGACACAATTGCCGAATAAACCTATCGTTAATACCTTATTTATACAAACTGAAGGCTGTTATATCTGTGTTTGGCGACCTTGAAACTGCATTGTGCTGGGTGCCCTTTTTATAACCTTAATTACCCGAGAATACAGAGCTTTAAAGAAAGACTAACATTTCACTTTAACATCCACAATAATCTATTATAAAGCCAGCTAAGCCAGTCCCCAAATACAGAGAAATGTTATTACATGCTCAGTTAGCTGTCAAGGGGCCCTGAGTCAGTGGCTTACAGTTATCAAAAGTAACAAGGTTGTTCAGAATTTCCTTCAACAAAGCCAGTCAGCTTATGGAAGGATTAAGCTCTCTTTGATTAGAACAACTGGAACATGTCCTACCCCTCTAATTAACATTCCCTTTTACTTGGTGGAGGCTGGTAATTTGACACTCACATTAGGTATCTCTGGAAATGCTTTGGTACTCTGTCCCACTCCTAAGCACTCAAGACATAGGCTATGCCTCCACATCAAGTAAAATATGTACGGCTGAAAGATTTATGTTCAAAACCCTGTAAAATCTCAAGGGTACCATGTTTCTAATAGACAAAATGTAATAACACTACAATATAATATGTGGCAGGAGACTTGGTTAGCCTTTAGGCATAGTGTATTACCCTAAGGCCATACTCATTTTGCTTTCTATCTTTGGGAACAAAAAGTTTTATGTCAGCTTTATTGATATTTTACACGTTTACATTTTAATTCATACCTTTAGGCAATCCAGGGAGAAGACCTCTACTTAGGTTGCTAGATTACTTCATTGGGGAGTAAATATAATTTTTTCAGGGCCATGCTACACACAGCAGAGCAGGGACTCCGGGAGATGAAAGGAGGCGGTAAGCTGGTTTTCCTCAAGGAGCACAAATTCACTTAAAAACAAATTCAGCATTGTCTCCTTTGCTCAATACACACAGAGATATACTGGTTTTGTACTACATTTGTTTGTTTCTTCACATCAGTTCTTATATACATCCCCATTTTTCCGATGTTTAATTTCTGACTCCTTCACCTCATCACCCTTTCACCATTTTAAAACGTTAGTGTGGAATAGAAAAATTCTCATAGGAAAAATAAACCAATATTTTCCCCCTTGGGTTATATATATATATATATATATATATATATATATATATATATATATATATATAAAATAGAAGTATTAAATCAAAAGTTAATTCTGGAAAGTATTGCTTTGTTTTTGCATAGTTCCCACAATATGAATTAGAAGTGTAAAGTTATCAAATGAATAAAACACTTTATCACAAAGAACATAATTTTAAAGGCAACACTATTTGAAATATTTCCTAAGTCATCAAGAGATTATCTGCTGAACTAGAACTCTATATTTTCTTTATTCATAAAATTAGGGTCCCTGTTTTACTTTCTATGTTATATATATTTAATGTTATATTTATATTTTTCCCTCAAATAATCAATACGCAATATAAATCACTAAAAATTTTGTGTGTATTTTAGACTTTCATAGATTTGTTTAAGTGCTCTGGTGCTTCTAGCTGTATGCTAATTCACCATACATTTCTGAGTTCACAAGCTGCTATAAAACACAGAAAATATTGAAGAAATCAGTGGAATTCCTGCGTCATCTCAGGAGACAGGTAGAAAAATGGTAAGTGTTAATGAGCAATGTTCTTCTTGATTCGCAACTCAAAAGTAAGCTTTATTATCACCACAAAAAGTATAAACCAAAGCTTTTACTTTTTTTTAGTTTTGTTTTCCGTAATTCTTCGCATCTCGGATGCATACACTAGAACTCTTATCAAAGGTTAATCTCACAAGCTTCTCCTAGCTCCCTAGAACTTACTTAGATTAGAAATTAAATCTTTCAAAGAAAAGATGGGTGAAAAATGATTTTGGAGATTTTCTTATTAATAAACACTTTTGATATTTGAATAATATGTGGAATCTCACTTAGCCTCTAAGACTTACAGCAAACATATCTTTCTTGTTTCTGAGGTTGTTTACTGATAATATGTTTGAGTGGGTATCACAGTACTTCGCTGACTGTTCTACATAGAATGAAGAAAGTCAGTGATTTTGCCTAAAAACTTATTTATGAAGTAGAATATTAAATCTACACTAAAGATTGAGGTTTGATGAGTCTCTACGTGTTTTCACTAAGGCATTATAAAATTTAAAAAAATCTTTATAACCCTCTCTGTGTGTAATTGTGTGTGAGAAGGGGGCTGAGGACTGTGAGAGAACTGATATAGGTACTGGGATGTTGGGATCTGAACTGATATCGGTAACAACATAAAAGGTATCTCTCCATGCATCTCCAGCATATTATAGTAGGTGTGAAAATAGTTGTCTGTAGAAATATAGAAGTATAGGAGCGATCATGCTTAGTGAGGGATTAGACTTCAGTAATTTTTCCACAAATCTTAGCATATGAGCAGCACAAACTGGAAGACCAACTGATGATGTAGAATCTAACTAGCTTCGCCTATATGTCTAGGAGTTACTGACATTAAAAGTTAATTATTCCTAAAAAAATAAATGAAAATTTACATTGGTTTAGTAAAAAGGCATCAAATGTTATTACCTTATAATTATCCACTTTTGATATTTGAGTAATAGGTGCAATCTGACAGCCTCTCAGGTGTATGGCGAATGTATATTTCTTTTACCTTCTATTCCTTTCCTTTAATTGTGATTTAAAATTGACATCAGAGGAATAGAAAAGTTATTCCTTGAAGTTACAAGTGAAGATAAAGATTCGTTACATGTTTGCTTTACTTTTCATTCCCACTGTAAAAATTGTGCAAGTTACCTGCCAACAACACTTCCCCTAGAAGGTATTATATAGATTTGGAAATACTGGGAGTGTGAAATCTGACAATATTTTTTCAACCTCTAGGGCCACACATCTTTGTAATCTAAGTAATAACACATGGAAGCATTTTCCCTGAGTCAAAAGAGAACAGAAAAAAAAAGTGTGATAGAGAAGAAGGTTATTTATTTTTCACTTAAATTCATGCAAAATGTTAAGCTGCTTATAATGGGACCAAGGGACCAGTTTAATACTTCAGATTTGATTTGTTTGGTCAAAGGAGCATTTAAAACCTTTTCTAATGGATAAAGCTCACAGTGGGCATAGACTCTCCACTTTACACATTCTCCGTATCTTTCTACTTTTTTCTGCTCTTCACTGTCACTTATTTATTCCTTGCCTCCTTAGGTGTTGAAGATTAAGAATACTGCTTCAGTCCACAATTTACATTGTTGACTGTTCACAGGAGCACGAATAACTTCAGAACAAGATGGTAAACCTGCTTCAATGCACATGGTTAGCAACTAACACAAGTTAATGAACAGAAATGAGTCATTAATTTCTGACTATTCAAATGACATCAACGTTTCTATATTTTATTTTATACTTTTTGGGATAGAAGGAAGAAGAGCTATTAAACACGCATTGGAACTTAAGTGTGTAAAAGACTTCTGATAGTACAAAGATCTCCTGATGTGAGCAAGAAATCAGAGGATTTCTAAGATTCTTTTGTCTACAGATTTCCATGATAAAATAAGATATATAAGAGCTAGATCAGGGTATCTCATAAATACTATTTGTGTTCTAGTTGATTCACAACAGGTTAGGCTACAGCTCTTTATTTTTTTAAAATAAAAAAAAATATAAGCTCAGCAGAAAGCTGGGGAGCATAAGTACCACACAATTTGGATAAAGCAACTGGCTAGCTGTCCTCCAAAATACCACATACTAAGGCAGGGAGGTACTGCCAGTACAGTTTCCCAACTGTCTTCTTTGGGAAGTAGCCAGCTGGTACTAGCAGACTATACAGAAAGACTGGTGGCTCCAAACTGTTAGTCCCAAACCTCTCTTTCTGGTGAAGATAATTGTAGTGAAAGACATGCACACACATGCTGTTTCGGGAGATGTCTTCAGAGTCCCAACAGCCAAACTGCTCTCTGTCTTGGAAATCTACCTCATCGCAGCAAGAATGTGGTCGTTTCTTTGAAATACTGCTTAAGGTGTAATAGAATCAGGAGTCACCATGACAATGAAGATGCTTAACTCAAAGAGATTTTCTTGGATATTGAATTAGAACTCATGAGAAAATTTCCATGCTTATGGGCAGGAGGTCAGAAAGAACAGATTTGTAAATAATATTTTCTTAGATAACCAGAGAGTATAGCTATTTTATTCCCAGTTTGACCCCAAGAAACCTGAAACATTAAGCTTAGAAAATCTTACCAACACACTTTAAAAAGACATAACTTGTATTTACCCATATTAGGGTCTAGTTCCTACAATATTACTCTCAACTGTACCAGGCAGTTTAGTCTATTTTCACCCCAAAATGTGCATGATACTTTGAAAGTTTTCCTAATTCATGTTATTTATGTTTTTTTCAAAGTTTATTAAATTATAAAAGTTTCCATTTCCGCCCCTCCTCCCAACACCCTCCCATTCCCCCCACTCCCTCTCTTCCTCCCTCTCCATCCCTAAGAGCAGTCAGGGTTTCCTGCCCTGTGGGAAGTTCAAGTTCCTATCCCCTCCCTCCAGGTCCAGGAAGGTGAGTATCCAAACAGACTGGATCCCAAAAATCCAGTATATGCAGAGGAAACAAGTCCCAGTGTCATTGTCAATGGCTTTTCAGAAAGACTCCGGGCCAGGCACATTCAGAGAATCCGGCCACATTCAGAGAATCTGGTTGGATCATATGCTTGTTCAGTCCCAGTCAACTGGCCTTGGTGAACTCTCATTAAATCAGTCCCCTTGTATCAGTGGGTGATCGCACCCCTCGCGGTCCTGATTTCCTTTTTCATGTTCTTCCTCCTTCTGATCTTCATTTGGACCTTATTTATGTTTTTAACTGTTTTTATAAATCTTGTGTGGAACATATAGAATTTTATTATATCATATAAAAAGCAAAATGTTATCTTCACTTTCTGTAACACTATATATTTAAAATTTAATTAATTTTTCAATTTTATACTGCACATAACTGAATACAAATTAGATTCACTCCATGGTACAGAATATGAGCCCTTATATTATTAAAGAATTTCTATTTGGCTCTATATTATTAAAGAAAAAGTTGTTTTGTTTTGTTTTACAAAATAACAACCTCTTTACTTAATGAGTATATGCATAAATACTTTCCACTGCATAGCTCTGAGATAGTGTTTTCACTGAACTTGGATTTTGTCAATTTTGCTATAATGTCCAACAAGCAAATCCTACAGAACTTTTTATCTCTTCTTCTTGAGAGCTGGGAATATAGATGTGTACCATTATATGTTTCTGTTCTTGGTATTTGATGATTTTGATGTTGTATTTTTTTTTGTCGTTTTTGTGTATCTGAAATCACATCTTCCTGCTTAGAGTTCAATCACTTTTCCAAATGAGCTATCTTTCCAACTCACAATGTTCATTATTTTCTATAGAATGCTTATATTTCCACTAAGTAGCTCACCGTCTTCCAGGTACTGATAGAATATCATGTCTCATATTATAAGGTTGTGAGACAAATATTAAAATCACAGTTCAAATACCATTTACAGTTAGGGAAAACTAAGAATTAGGTAAACATATCAAATCTAAAAAATACTCTATATAACAAAAAATATTATTTTCATAGTCATTACACATAGGTAGTAAGGATTTTTTATACTCATGACTGTAGATGCTAATAACTGAATAAGCAAATTCTTTCATCTTTTATTTATATGTAGTATTTTACTAAAATGTTTTATATATTAAGAAATAAGACACAGAGTTTTAAAAGTACTGTTATAAAAGTGTTGTTTAAAATACTTCTATTATCTTTCCATTATTTTGTTATTCTAAATTTTACATATCTGCCTTCAGTGTTGATTCATCCGAGTGTCAAGTCTAGTTTCTATAAGAGGGAGAAGTAGGCATTCAGTATTATTGCTATTACATTCTATGAAGCTGATATTTTTTATATGGCTGTCTTCTTGATACTATAGAAAATAATGTTGTTTGCTTTTTTATGTAAATGTAGTTGACAAGAAAATCCAATCAGTTCCTTGTTTTTCTCTTGACTATGAAAATTTTATTATGCAAAACATATGCTCTTCCAATTTGCTTTTGAATTTTCATCAACCTGAAATGCAGCTTCAGAAAATAGAATTGTATGTCATCATGTTGCAGGCAGACCAGTCTTTCTGTGTCTATTTCCTGAGAACTGACACCATTAATATATGAAAGATGCATTTTATGAAATTCTAGACAGCTTATAAGACTATGGTTATTGCAGTCTGAAAGAAGTATATTGAAATTCTAGTTTAGCAACTATGTACTGGTTCGATCTCAGACAAATCAGTTACAACTCCTTGTTATTCAAATTCTTATCTATAAAATGTAGTGGAGACTGTGAAGAGAAATGGGATAGGATGTGCTAATTTAGCAACCTGGTTGCTATTTTACATAGACTATCCCTAAATTTGGGATCTTTGTTCTATTATAAAAGCAAAGAATCAAATAAGATGCTTAGACATTTACTTGGCTATCAAATAAATTTGTGATTTGAATTTTTAGAAAGCATAAAGCAATTAATGACCATTGCCAATTATATTACAGACTTGGATGTTTTATAAATATCTTCTAATGTAAGCACAGTAGATGTAGAGCGAAAGTATCACCCTGATTTTTAGAGGACAAAGTTGAAACAACTGTCTCATGAAAGATCACACTTAATCTTAGGCTGTTCTATTTCTAAATCTTTACTCCCATAATAACAAATTAATAAACAAAAGTGGAAATAAAATGAATATCCATTACTTATCTATCTCTGAATATATAGAAATATCTTTCCTACAGATAAATAGATTCAATAAGAGAAAAACCATTTCTGTGCTCAATTTAACTTCATGAAAGGGTGAGCTATTTGTTTACTCTTTTGAATAGATTGATGGATTTTTCTTACTTTTGCTTTCTTATGTGACTATTAATGGGGCTATCATTACTTTTAGTGACTATTAACAGAAAGAATTCACCTAGCCTAATGCTTTAAAGAAATGAACTACATTAAGTAACACAAAAGGTATTGAAAATAAGTGTCCTTTAATGAATAATGACAAAACTTAAGTGCCTATTGTAAGCAAAATCTGAACAATGTACCTTTGGAAGTATAGAAATAGCTATGCAACACATATCTAAACTTGAGTCCACATAAATTTCAAGTTTTCATTTTCAACAATTTTGTAGAAAGGGTTGGAAGTCTTAAAACCTAAAATCAACAATTTTTCTTTGGCTTACATTTATTGGATGTCACAATGCACAATGACACATTGAAATCTAGAAAGGAAGGCAAATCCAGAGTTGCAGTTAAATCTATTTGAAACAGCAGAGCACCCAAGAAGCTATTCAGAATAATGTGAGAGGAAGAATTTTGACTAGTACAAGCATGATAAAACTCTAAGCATCAATCTGGGTGTGGTCCAATTTTAAAATATGATTTCCAAGTGCCCTCTTTCAGTTTGTTTTGTCACTTAGCAAGAGTTGGAATAAATAATGTTGAGGAACATATTCTGAGCCTTCCAAACAGCAAATGGTTACTCTCCAGAGGAAAGAACTATTGACCTTTATTGACTGTCACAGAAATATACATTAAATATTAATAAAGAAATAAAGGGAAGAAAAGAGGTGTCAACAATATACAGATTAGAAGATGGAAATGCAGCCTGGGAGGGAGAAAATATATCACCTTAGTAATGTGTCAAGTTCACAGTTTGTGTTGCTTCGTATCACTACAAGAGAATACTGAAGGAAGTTAGCTTTGCAGAGAAGAAAATTGGCCAAGCTGTGATGGCACCCACCTTTTATCCCAACACTTAGGAAGCAGAGGCAGGTGGATCTCTGAGAGTTCAAGGCCAGTTTTTTCTATAAAGTTTGTTTCAGTTCAGCTAGAGCTGTCATGCAAGGAAACCCTGTCTTGAAAAACAAAGCAAAACAAACAGAGGAAACCACAGCAAAAAAAAAATAAAAAATAAAAGGAAGATAATTGTATGTAACTAGCATCTTGAAAAATGAGTTTGAAGAGCCCTTTAAAGAGCTCCATGGGCTTGAAATCTGGTGAGGATGACACATAGAAGGATGATGTGTTGAATCTAATTATTACATCTCAAACTGAAGCAGGAAGTGATGAAGACAACTCTCTAAGGACACACAGTGTCCTTAAAGATTTACCTCTCTGGTGTGGGAGAATTGTCTGTATTCTGTCAATCATGTTTTAAATAAAATGCTGATTGGCCAGGCAGGAGATGTAGGCGGGAAAGCCAGACAGGTAGTGGAAATGATGCAAAGAGAGCAGGAGAATTATGGGGAGGAGGAAGTTGATTCCTCCCACTCCTGCCCAGATCACTGAAGCAGCAGGATGTGAGCTGCCCCATTGAAAAAGGTACTGAGCCACATGGCTAATATAGATCAGAAAAATGGGTTAATCAAGATGTGAGAGTTAGCCAGTAATAAGCCTGACCTAATGGGCCAATCAGCATTATAACTTACAGAGATTTTAATGTGATTTTACTTTGGGACTAAACAGCTGGGGGGGGGGGGCGGGCAGGACAGAAAACACAAACAAGCATGCCCAACATGTTACACCTCTCATAAAAAGTCTATAACAATTCTTAATACTTTATCCTTGGGGAAAAAAAACTCCATATGGAGTTTTTACACTGACACTATTATCTATCTCACAGCACAAATGAATAGCAAGCTTTCTTTTCTGACTTTACTTGGACTTCCTCTTGGTAAATAATGAAAAGGAGACGCTATTAATTATGAAAGTTTGGCCTTAGTTTAAACTTTTTTCAACAGACTCTTAAAACTTATATTAGCCTACTTCTATTAATCTACATTCTGCCATGTAGCTTAGTTATCTCTCCTCTGTTGCATATGCCTGACTTGTTCTACATCTCACGGCATCCCTGCCTCTCTTTTTCTCAGAGATCTTTCTCTTACTGGAAGTTCCACATATTCTCTTCTGCCTTGCTCATGGGCATTTATCTCTTTGTTAAAATAATCAGATGGTGCCTTAGTTAGAAACATATCTTTACAGTGTAAACATATATTTTGCAACACAAATGGAAAGCTTAAGTCCCCTGTGGAATTCAAGAATTTCTTATTCTACATTTCAACACTAGGAAACAAGCTCAAGTCTGTGCTTTGTAGATTAAAACAACAACAAAGCCATCTTCAGGACTGCCAATGTTTCAGATAATGATGGAGGGGTTCTCCATAAAGTTACATCAACTAATAGAACTGTAAGAAGAGAAAATTGAGAATACCAAGATGTGATTGACCTGATTGCCGGCTGACCTATCACTCTCCCAAGACCCAAGGGTATAATTCCTAGCCCCCCTTCCCCACCTTCTCAGCACCAGCATCACCACTGGGCCTTGTACCCTTCTCTGGTTAGAATTACACCACTCTGCTGAAGTTCCCACCAGTCCACCGGTGGAAGAGTAAGCTGGTGAGTGACCAACCTAACGACTGGACTTCCCTAATCCCCTGAATTCTGTTCCCCCAAGTTCCATATTGTCAGCCAACTCCTCATCATTTTCAACCGAAAATCTCTTCTCCACAACTCTGACAGACTCCATTTGCCCAGGTACTGTTTGTATCATTCAGAAGAACAGCTTAGTCTCAAGCCCCCAGGCCAAGATGCTCCAGTGCCTTGACACTGATTCCCAGGGGACATTCCTATGGCCTCAGCCTCATCCATAGTCTCAGAAGCTTTCTTTTCCTGAGGCCAGTGTGGTCCTTGGAACCCCAGATGAAACACTACCCACTGCCCACTAACTCATTCACCTTAAAGAATTCCCAACAGCTCCGGACTACACTCCCTCACCTGGACTAAACATTTGAGTCTACAATTTTGGAAGATGACTTTGACTTAATCAGAGGACAGACTGGATCTAGGGACTGAAGACACCTAAAACCCCAGGAAAGAAACTTTAATGGATCTGAAGACTGGCCAGTCATCAAAATATTTGGCCACATAGGCCAGAAGACCAGAGAGGAAGCAGAAACCAATGAACAAACCACCCATCCCACAAAGACAAATGCCGGAATAAACACCTAGAAATATAATCATCCCAATGCCTAAATACTAGCATAAGAACACAATAATAGAAAGAAGAATATGGTACCACCAGAATCCAGTTATCTTATAACAGCAAGAACTGAATATTCCAAAGAAGCTAAAGCATAATATAGATCCTTAAAGAGGAAATGGAAAAATAAACAAAAACAAAAAGCTGTGGTGATATTTTGTTTGTGCTATGAGGATCAGAGTCTGTAAGTTACTAGTTAGTCACAGAGACCAGAAAGTGGAGGCACACATCTTTAATCTCAGCACCCAGCATGGAATAAGGCAGAGGAAGATGGATCTCTGTGAGTCAAGGTAATCCTGGGCTACATGAGTCTGGTCCAGTCTAAAAGAGAAACATTGCTCATAGCTTTAATCCCAGCACTTGGGATCACACATCTCTTATTGCAGTGGTATGGACATGGAGACTGGGGTGATATGGCTGGGCAGAGAGAGGAATATAAGGTGGGAGGAGACAGAAGCTCAGAGCATTCGGTCTGAAGAGTCATAGGATCCATCCTTCTGGTGCTTACCAGAAACAAACATCAACATCAAAGAAAGACATTTATTCAGAGAAAAGGGTTAGAAAAGATTTTTCAATCAAAATGACCTAATATGCAAGCTGCTGTGGCTATTCTATTATCTACCAAAGCAGACTTCAAACCACAATTATTTTTAAAAGATGGAGAAGATTACTTTATAATAATAGTGAGGCTTAGGGTTAGGGTTCTTTAAGTTGCACAGTAGTACCTAATGCTACCAGAATAAATGAAGATGGGCAGGAAGGATGAATGAGTGATATGCTCTTTGTATGCTTTATGTTATTTTTTAATTGATTTGGAGGGAGCATTTGGGAGGGAGCATTGGTGTGGATGTTGCTAGATTGAGGGAAGGATCTGGAAGGATTAGAATTTAGCAGGATTTGGGTTCAATATGTGAAATTCTTAAATAATCAATAAAGAATTATGTTACAAAGCATAAATAAACAACAGCAACAAAAAAGAACATTTACCATGATCAAGCAGATTTCATTCCAGAAGTATAGAGATGGTTTAAAACATGAAAATCTGTCAATGTATTCCACCATATAAACAAACTGAAAGATAAAAATAACTATCTCATAAGACATTGAAAAAAAGTCTTTCACTGAATCCAACACCTTTTCATAATTAAAATCTTCAATTTTAATAAATTTCAATAAATAAATAAATCTTCAAAAGATCAGGCATACAAAGAACATACCTAAAGAGTATAAAAGCAGTATACAGCAAGCCAATTGCTAACATCAAATAAAGAGAAACTAAAAGCAATTCCACTAAATCTAAATACAAGGCTGCTCACTTTCTCCTTATCTATTCTATATAATACTTGAAATTCTAACGAGAGCAATAACAAAGTTAAAGGAGATCAAAGAAACACAAACTGGAAAGAAAGAATTCAAAGTATCTTGATTTGCAGATGATATGATAGTATACATAAGCAACCACAAATACTCTACCAGAGAACTTTGAAGAGTCTGGATATAAGAACAACTCATCTGTAGTTCTCTTACATTCAAACAAAACATGGGCTAGACAGAAAGTAGGGAAACAAAACAATAGTCACAAATCATATAAAGTATCTTTGTCTAACTCTAACCTAGCAAGTGAAATCTCATATGACAAGAAATTTAAGTCTTTGAAGAAGGAGAATGGAGAAGATATCAGTTGATGGAAATGTTCTTTGTGTTCATAGAAGAATAGGATTAACATATTACCAAAAGCAACCTACAAATTCAATGAAATCATCATTAAAAGTCCAGCAAGATTCTTTACAGACCTTGAGAGAATAATACTCAATTTCATATGGGAAAATGAAAAAACCAGGAAAGCTAAAATAATTCTGTCTATTAAATTAAGTTCCAGGAGTACTATCATCTCTAATTTTAAGCTCTGACACAGAACTATAGTACTAAAAGCCACATAGTATTGACATGAAAACAAACACATTGATCAATGGATTTGAATGAAAGACACAAACATAAATTCACACAACTATGGACACCTGATTTTTGACAAAAAAAGCCAAAATTATATAGTGGACAAAATAAAACATCTTCAGCAAATGGTGTTGGTCTAACTGGAGGTCAATATGGAGAAGAATGCAAATAGATCATATATATAACCAGCATAAAACTCAAGTCCAAGTAGATTGAAGACCTCAACATGAATCCAACTACACTGAATTTGATAAAAAAGAAATTGTAAAATAGCACTGAACACATTAGTACAGGAGGTAACTTCCTGAACAGAACACCAGTAGCATAGACACTGACATTGATAACTAATAAATGGGACCTCATGAAAATGAAAAGCTTATGTAAGGTAATGAACACTACCAATATGACAAAATTACAGACTACAGAAGGGTAAAGATCTCTACTAACCCCACATCTAACAGAAGGCTGATCATACATATACATACATATATATATATATATATATATATATATATATGTATATATATATATATATATATATGTGTGTGTGTGTGTATATATATATACACACACACACATACAAGAAACTGGACATCAAAGTACACATTAATCTAATTTAAAAGGTATGCAGAAATAAACAAAAAAAACTCAACAAAATAATCTCAAATGACCAAGAGACACTCAAAAAAAAAAAAAAAAAAAGCTCAGTATCCTTAACGATCAGGGAAATCCAAATCAAAAGGACTCTGAGATTCCATCTTTGATGTGGGATTCCCCTTTGTATGCTGTGATTACCATTGATTAATAAAGAAGCTGCCTTAGACCCATTGCAGGGCAGAACAGAGCTAGGCAGAGAAAACTATAGTGAATGCTGGGAGAAAGAAGGCAGAGTGAGAGAAGTCATGTAGCCCAAGCCAGAGACAGACAATGGATAGAACTTTGCCCATTAAGCCACAGTCACGTGGCAATATAAGATTAATAGAAATGGGTTAAAATAAGATGCAAGGATTAGCCAATAAGAAGCTAGAACTAAAGGGACACACGGTGATTTAATTAATGCAGTTTTCTGTGTGGTTATTTCAGGGCTGAGCAGCTGGGAACAAACAAGCAGCCTCTTACATCTTATTCCAATTAGAATGTCTAAGATCAAAAACGTAAGTGACAACTCATCCTGGAGAGGATTAGAGCAAGGGCAGCACTCCTCTATTGCTGGTGGGAGTACAACTGAATGTCTATTTTGGAAATCAATAGGGCAGTATATATGAAAATTGGGAATCCACCTCAAGATTCAGCAGTAACACTTTTGGGCATATACCCAAAGGATGCTCAATTAAACAACAAGGACAGTTGCTAAACTATGTTCATAGTAGCTTTATTTCTTAATACCCAGAATCTGGAAATAACCTAGGTCCCTCTCACAATAAGAATGCCTTAAAAATGTAGTACATTCATACAATGGAGTATTACTCAGCTGTTAAAGACAATGATATCATAAATTCACATATAGATAGAACAGAAAATAATAATTCTGAGTGAGGTAATCCAGACCCAGAAAGTCAAACATGGCACATACTCACTTATAAGGTGATATTAGCTTTAAACTAAAGGATAGCCATGCTTCAGTGAATGAACAGAGCCAGAGAGGCTAGGTAGCAAGGAGGGCTCAACGGGAGAGACATAGATCTCCCAGGAAGGGGAAACGAAGAAATCTCCTGGGTTTACTGGTGGCGGGTGGAGATGGGAACATGAGAGATGGTGTTGGAAATGGATAGAGGGTGAGAGTACTGAAATAAATCCCTGTAAATAGGGTGAGGCAGTTTGGAGTCAAGTACGTAAATGTAATTATGCCAATTATATGCTGCTGCATTCATAGATTGCTGATTACCCCAATTGTCATCACAGAACCTTTCTCCAAATAATTGACAGAAACAAATATAGAGACCCAGAAACAAACATCAGGCTGATCTCAGAAAACCTTTCTGAAGAGAGGAGCTAGGGTGTTAATGGACATCATAAGAAACCAACAGGAACAACTAACCTGGGTTCACAGGAGCTCACAGACTGACAACCAGGGAGCCTGAATGGGACAGGCCCAGGTCCTTTACATATATGTGACAGTTGTGTACCTTAGTGTACTTGTGGGACTACTAACAGTGGGGATACGTGCTGTCCCTAAAGCTTTGGCTGCCTTTTGGGAACCTATCCCTTCTACTTGCTTGCCTCTTCCCACCCTTAATAAAAGGGGAAGAGGTAAGTGGTACAATAACTTGATATGCCATGCTTTATTGATATTCATGGGAAGCCTGCAATTGTGGGAAAGATTTAGAGGAGGGAATAGGAGCAAAGGAGGGAAGGGAAACTGCACACACAGAGACACATATGTATACATGTACATATATATTGTCCATACATAAATATAATTTCTTAGATATAAGTGCATCTATATGTTTATACATATATGTATGGGAATTATATTTACTTTCTTCTATTTGAACCAACTAAGTGGTCATTGAACTTTACTTTATAACTTTTTGTGACCTTTCCAAATTAGATCTGAAACTTTTCTTTGATAAATAAAACTTTCTTTGTATTGTTAAATTTTCTGACTGCTGTAATTATAGGAAATGATCATCTTTTCTATGTGTTCTATTAATTTTCATTCCCTGAGCTTAGTTTGTGTGTCTATTGAGTTCTACCTCAATGTAAGCTCTTCAAGTTATTTTTCCAGGTGAGATTTCTCCTTTGATTCATTTTGTGTGCTTTCTTCAGCTTACTGGAGGCTTAAGACCTGACAGGAAGGTTACTGACTCATGAGGGTTAGTTTCCAGAAGAGTGGAAACAGAAATAATGTCACAGGACTTCTGGAACAAATATCCTGAATACGGTTTTCCCCTATATTTCTGGGTGATCCATGCTTTTTCCTTTGGCTGGTGCTCTGGGCCCCATCTGGCATTCACCTGAACAGTAGAATAACTGAATTACCTACCTCCCTCTTTGGAGATCAGGGTAATGACTTGGGTCATCATTTTTGAGGTAATTCATCACCTCTTGCTGTTTCTTTGCACCAACTCCCAACAAAAGAGTATGACTGTGCACACATTTTAAACTATTGATTTTGGTTTTTTTAAAAAAATAATTCTGTTTGCTGCATTTGAAAGATTTTTCACAATTCATGATCCAGTTAAGTTTTTATATCCCAGTGAAGCTGTCTACTTGCGTATTTTTATTATTTCTAGAAACTTGCCCTTGTACAGGTAAGCTTAACATATGCTTGCTCAGTTATTGCATAGAATTGGAGATTTTGTTTCTTGGGAAAAAGTAAAGACTTTTGTGAATCTAAAAGGGGAGGTGACAGGAGATATTTTCTGTTGTCTGGAGACATCTTGCATACAACTTAATCTGCACGCTGTCTAGACTGGGGGATTGCTGTCAGAATCAGCTATGAGAAAAGTAGTACAATTATTTTAGCTTCTCTCAAAACTGTATCTATGCCTCGTGTAGTAAAATATGGTAACTTCTCAGTTTCGGAAAATCCATTGAACAACTACAGCATACACCATGAAGGAAGAAGAGGTTTTTTGATCTTGTCTGTCCACTGCTCTATGTATATTGTTTGACCACACTGGAAAAGAGAAAACATACATTGTTTGAACTGTTTAGTCTCAGAAATATATAATTAAAGAAGAAAGCACATTGCATTATATGTCTGACTCTTTGTTTTCTGACTAGTATAGATCAAGCATGAAAAGCAATTTGGCTGCTCACCTATATGAACATTGCATATTATATTAATCTCAGGAAGTAATTCATTACCTAATTAGCCACACTGGGAGTTTATTTCCATATTTCCAGTGCTTGTTACAACTCAAGGAGTAACAGTCACATCATAAGTCATAGAAGGAAAACTTTACAGGGAATATATAAAAAAATGGTTTAAAGAATTTTTTCCCCTTAAAAATAGTGAAGATAAGAAAAATGTTATTTTTATTTATTGTCACTTTTTTCCTTTTTATTTAAAACTTCAAATATGTGAATATCTCCTATAACAGGGAAGCTAATAAGTTTGGAGCTAAAGAGTGAATCGAATGAGAGCATTCAAACCAAGGGAAAATATCCTAAGCAAGATGAGAAGGAAAAAAAAAAAGGGAGGAAGAAAATAAAGTGCTGCACACTTTCTGTGTCACAGCCTCCAAGCAATGACCCATAATTCACACAGCATTTCTGAATGACAGGCACTGTCTCATTTGGCAGACAATTACTTAGTGTTGATGACTGGTTTTACTCCTGGGAGAGAAGAAATAGTGCTTTGGAGAGACTCTTTGCCACGAAGACTTGATTCATTTCAAGCTGGTAGGCCAATGGTCAGAATTTCTCTTAAGGGAGTTATCTCCTCTATTTAAAAATATATTAAGATTTCTGTTTGATTAACAAGGAGTATTTATTAAAGCAGGGTTAATGGGAAATACTATAGCAAAATTAAGTGTGAAACTACTTTGCAAAGAGTGTTATCTATGCCTTGGAAGTGACTGGTGTTAAAGTAGTTAGAAGAAACAAATACAGCGACATAACCAATGGGGCATCTCAGATGCAACCAATAATGCTGTGATACAGCATGCACATTTCCTCAATGCAGGCATCTTCTTTCACAATTCTTTGGAGCAGAGTAGGTGGATATTTGATCCCTTCTTATAGTACGAGGCCGTTTATATGTTGCTGGCTGCTCAGCCCTGAATTAATCTCACAGAAATTGTATTAATTACTATGCTCCTTGGCCTATTAAATTATGCATATTTCTAACTCACTCTTACCTCTTAAATTAACCCATTTCTATTATTTTATATTTTATTATGAGGCTCATGGCCTACCAGCAAGGTTCCAGCATGTCAGTCTCTAGTGGCAGCTCCATGGCTTCTTCCTGACCCCGCCTTCCTTCTCCCAGCATCCAGTTTAATTTTCCCTGCCTACCTCTCTTCTGCCCAAGACAGTCCTTTATTAATCAATGGTACTCACAGCATACAGAGGGGAATCCCACATAAACTTCTGTTTTAAAGTATTTTTACATGGAAATTGCATTTTTGACATTGTCTTGGACTTGAGATGGTGAGTATGAACGGAGTATATTTCTTCTCAGCCTGCCTATATTTTGTACCATCACATCCCGAATGTTTGTTATGGTGGCCTAATTGAGAGGATTCCCAGGACAAGGTAGTTGTCGAGTGACTTTTCCATGGGACAACGTAACATGATGTGAAGGGATCCATATGTTTAAGGGTGGTGATCAACACAGAATATTCAACTCATGAAATTTAGAAGACAACCATTGGTTGTGAAACAAGGACACTAAGGTTTAGAATTGTCATGTGAGCTGGATTTTTCTACTCGCCACTGCTCTGTGTGATCAGTTTAAATGTGTTTTCTTCAGAATACTTAATTTAGTGGAACATTGGGAATGAGAAAAGACACTGATTGTCTATGATTTGTATGAAATTATCAAAAGAAAGCTGGTATCTAAGAAGGAACTGGAATTAGTACAAGCAACCGGGTAGCAGGAAAACACAGAAAATAAAAATATAAAACATTGTGGTCTGAAACAACCCTGTAAACGCTACAGATCTAATGCAAACTATTGGAAAACATAATCATTTTGGGGAACGAACTGAGTTCTGATTTTCAAAAAGAGAATTCAATTGAATTTACATCAATTTTGAATCAAAGTATGCTAAATCATTCTGGAGACAAGGGAAAGAAATCGTGATTAAAATGGTGCTTCACTAAATGCGGATCTTCCTTTAAATTAGACGTGGAGCACCATAGGATAATCAACTTAAAATTAAAAGTACAATATATATGCAAAAATGGATAATCAGCAAATATTATATGTATTTTAAAAATAGTCTTTTAATACATCTTCTTGTCCTCTTGGTATAAATTATGGACTTGCTCCAGACTTTCATTGCTAGTTATATATTTAGTCTGAAAGTATGTTTTAAAAAATATGCTTTTAGCGGCATAAAATCTCAAAGTGTGTCTAAGGTAAGAAAAATGTCAGATATATTAGATATTAGTATAAATATGGCTATTGAGTTTCAACCATTGCTTGTATAAAGTATTTATTTTATCTTCACTAATTAATTAAAATTGGAAGCAAAACTGGATATTCTTATATAGAATTTTATTTTTTGAATAATTAACAATTGTGCCTTCTCAAATTTCTCAGATTTCTCAAATATGTATCATTTTAATGATAAGAATACTTACAATAAATTCCTTTCTAATTTTTAATATATAGCTCATTCTTCTCTCTATATAAGCTTGTTTTATATAGGAGATCTGGAAATTTTCTTTATCAAACTATAATTATAAATGGATTAATTTGCACACCACAATCCTATAGACTGGGTAGGTGGTTTGCTATCGCATGATTTCAACCTTAAATTCTTCCATAAAGTGAAATAATTCAATGTTTTCTTTCATTACATGAATTGCTTCATTTATTGTAATATCCTCAAGGTTTATCTATGTTATCATAATAAAACTGCTAGTTTCTTTGTAAAAGCTAAGTAGTATTCCACAGAGTATACATGCAACATGTTTAATTTTATTGGAAGTTATTAGTATTTACTTTAAATTATCACATTTAATTGCATATATTTAAAAAGTTCATGAAATGTGAAATTCACATTTTCTTTATTCGTTTATCAGTATTTTCTTTCATTTCATCGATATTACAGTTATGAGTAAACATGAAAATGCAGATGTCTTTTTGAAATACTGATTTCATTTTCTTTGTATATAAACCCAAATGAATTTTTTGAGGAACTCCCATACTAATTTTCAAAATGGTTGTATTAAATATATTTTGCCACCAATAGTGCTCATGGGTACTTTTTTCTTCCTCTTTTGATATTCACTGTTCTAACATGGGTTTTGTTTCTTAAGGTTTTTAAAGCATATGCTGGTATATATATTATATATAAAATATTTGCACTAATTTTTTGAGAATTTTATACAGTGAAGACATCAGGGAAATATTAGGGGTCAAGTTAGGACAGTAATGGTAAAGAGTACAGTAGAATACAAGACATCTGACATGACGTGGAGAATGGGAAAGATGGTTGGTCTCAGAGTGGGGAACAGAGATAAAAATATATGGAAGGAGGAAGCAGATTTAAATTACTATAAGGATTCCTGGAAAGGTCACTATAGTCATAATATTAATTACCTACTCCAAATAAATCACATGTATGTCAGTAAATAGTTTAGATAAAATTTTCTTACCTAGGCTGATAATACTCCACCTAAGAGACAAAGACCATTTGACAAAATCCCACAAACCAGACAATGGAAGTTCACTTTTGAATTGTTGTTTAGAATTGTCTAAGGGACTCCCAAAACATTGCAGTCTATTGCTATTGTCCTTAGTAGCTCCAAGAAAGTAGAAGATAAATCAGTATTCGTGAAGATCGCATGATGTTCAGACACAGTATACAGAGTTCCATGATCTAGAATTGACATGAAGGTCTTCTCACTTAGGTTTAGATTTCATGGACCCAGAAGGTGCCATGCACAATTCAAAAGCAGGAAACGATCAACCACAACACTTAGCAACAACACACGATGACCTTAAAAGTGTAGTAGTGGCATGAAGGTATTTCATTTTACTTAGATTTTATTTTTCTTTAATTGATTTTTTAAATACACTTTAGTCTGATTATGCTTTCCCACACTCTATCAATATCATTGAGGTTCTGTCCACCTCCTCTAGGATCAGGATTCACTTCCATTTTGTCTACCAAAAGAAATCAAAGAGACACCTAAGGGATGATAATAAAATATAATAAGATCAAGCAAAAAGAAACAAATTGGACTAGAACAAAACAAAGTAAACAAAGAAACAAGAAATACAAAACAAAACGGGAAGAGACACATGAATGTCACAAGAAATAGTTAGAGACACAAAGTTCTGTTTTCTCATGTTCAGGAATGCTCTAGAAACATAAAACAAGGAGCCATAATATATATGCAGAAGACCTTTAGGTAAAGTAAATAATAATAGTGATGGTGATGATGATGGTAGTGGTGATGATAATGATAGTGAAAATAAAATTAATTGTAATTTGATTTAAATTAAAAGAAGATAGAACTAAAGCTTTGGCACAGCTTTATGGGATAAAGAATCTCCGAAGATTTTACTAAGTTGGTTTGCTGTTGGCTATTTACTGTTGGGCATGGATACTATGCATAAGTGTATGTTGTTGAAACTCACTTAGAGAAAACTAAATTTTTATTTGTAAGTTATTATCAGTTGATGATAACTTCTGGGTTGGTATCAGGACATCTGATCACTTTTTTCAATTCTAGGACCCAAGATGGTGCAGAACCATGCAAAGCCTATGCAGGCTGCCTCAGTTTCTTTGACATCATACGAGTATTCATCCTTCTGTGTCTAGAAATCCTTGTTTCCGTTGAGACCTCCATCCCCTTTGGATCTTATTCTTATTCTGCTTCCTCTTCTGTGGTGTAGAAGGAGCGACGGCAGGCTGCGCTCCAGCCGAACAGCTAGCTTTACCCGAAATAATTACACGGAAACTGTATTCATTTAAACACTGCCTGGCCCATTAGTTATAACCTCTTCTTGGCTAGCTCTTATATATTCATTAAACCCATTTCTATTAATGCATATTGCCACTTGACTGTGGCTTACCAGGATGAGTCTAACCAGCGTCCATCTCGTAGAGGAGAGCTATGGCGTCTAACTCACTTCCCTTCTTCCCAACATTCTGTTCTGTCTTCCCTGCCTACCTATGTTCTGACCTATCAGGCTAAGCAGTTTTCTTTATTACTTAACCAATGAAACAACAGATAGATAGAAGACCCACCTATATCACTGTGGGGTTTCTGAGCAATACAAGAAGGGATGTAATGGAGACATTACAGATTAATGCTTCCCAGGTCTCTCACTATACAGATTGTATGGCTGTGGGTATTTGTATTTGTTTCCATCTGCTGCCAGAAGAAACTACTTTGATGATGACTGAGGAAGTCATTGATCTATGAATATGGCAGAAGGCCATTTTATTGCTATGTTCCTCTTAAGTAGAATAGTAGTATATGATTTTACCCTTTGTCCCTGGGCTATCTAGTCTTATAACCTTTGTCACCCAAGAAGCATCAGATATGACTTTCACCTAATGGAGTAGACCTAAAAGCAAACTACATATTGATTGGCTCATCCCACAAGTGCAACCATTACCCTAGCTTTGTTACTGTCTTTCAGGCAGGGCACCATTATTAATCAAAGGGTTTGTAATTGGGTTGGTGTTTACACTTCTCCTTTGGTATAGTGCAGAGTACATTCCAGTGTAATGAACTGTAGTCAGTAGTTGTGAAGGCCTAAGCATCAGCTGTATTTCAACATGTTCAATGAGTTGTATTAGTGTTATCTTCAGCAATGTGTCATGTCCACTAGTTTGTGGGGAGCAGCTTATAGACATGGAGAATTTTACTTCTCCCAGAGAGCACATATGGAACCCCTTTGGACAAAAACTAAAATTTTGTTTTAAATAACATAGTGAGTTCAATTCATGCTGCCCATACATTCCTCGGGGTTGGGACATCTCCTACAGCTTGGTTGATCTATCAGTGGGCATATCCTTAAGAAACTAGCCCTCACTCTCCCAGAAGTTATCAACTGCCTAGATCATCACTCTTGCATAAAGAATGGCAACTAGTGTTCCCCTTTCCCAACCTAGGTTGGAATGTTTGATTAGCGTGATTTTGTACAAGCAATCACAGCTTCTGTACATTCATGAGTGCAGCATTTACGTCATGGCCAGCTGACAGTTGCACTCAGGTTATCCAAAACATTTGGCCCTAACAAATTTTGTTTCTTTAATAGTCTCTGAGCCTTTGGGTGAAGGCATGTCCCATTTGTGGCTGAGTACCCTTTCTTCTTTACACCTTGATCAGTTGTGAGATTCTGTGTTAATAACTCTTCACTACATGAAAAAAATTCTCTGATGAGTTTGGAGAATTGAATTTAGTAGCTTTAATCCAGAGACATTTGAACTCCACAGCCATGGGTGCATGGGCAGATATATCCTACCAGACGTATTTCTTCCTGTGGAATAGACCTTACAATAAATCAGAGGGTGTTGCCCCCAACTCAGTCCTGCCACTAGAGACTCCAAGAATATTTTGTTCCACCAGTTATTTTTGTGGTTCAAAGAATAAACAGCAGGTTGAGACCCTTGATGATTTTTCCCCCATTAGCTTATGGGTTCTATGAAATCTAGCCACCCAAGAGGGCATTAAATACATTATAGTAAGTTGTATAACCAAAATCTGGAAAGATAAACCTTACATGTTATATCTCACTAGTGTAGATCTTAGGTTTGAGTCACTAGTTTTGTGTGTTTCATTTAGAGTATGTGTTGAATCTAGGAAGCTATAAAGGAATCGTTGGTGGAGAAGAAGAAAAGAGATATTAAGTGAAGATAAAGAACCCAGGAGGTATGAAGGGTAAGGAGTCATCCTGAAAAGATGTTTAAATGAAGAGAAAGATGTGAGGATGGAGCATGAAGGAAGTGGGTAATTAAGAAGAATGTTTGAAAAGCCACAGGGAAAGTTAACACGAAGAAATTTTACACACACACACACACACACACACACACACACACACACACGAGTTTCATTGAAGCTATCCTACAAAGAGAATTTTACTCCTCCTAGAAAGCACAGGTTGACAAATAAAAGCACAGTATCAGATGTGGGAAATGTCCAGTGAGTTTTTGGTCAGGGTCATACTGGAAATCTGCAAAGTAATATAAATTATTAATATTGAACTTTCCAGCAGTACTTTATGACAAGAATCTAGTGCTAAATATAAAACACACATTGGGCAAAGGACATTGGGTTTTATGACAGGGTGGAGGTGTTAGTTCATTGTCATTTTCTACTGGTAGTTCCCTAAAGATTAATGACACTGAGATTATCAGACACTGACTTCTGGCAAGGAAGCTGGCAGGCTAACTGCAGATTACATCTCCTTCATCCCTCCAAGTCCAATACCCCAGTTTCATCCCCAGATCTGCAACAGAACACCTCCAGTGGATTCTTCCCACCTCTTCACACAGATCCTCCCTGCCTAACCTTTTTTCTCCCACTTGCTGCTTTCTTCCAGCCCTGAACTCCTTTAGAAACTCTGGTTATGGAAACAGTTAGACTAACATCAGATCTTACCTCTTCCTGATCACTAGCTAGTAGTAGACCACCTGCCCAGGCCTCCTATTCTCCCATGCCACATCTCTAGTATGCAACACAGATCTTAAGCTGTTAGTCTCCCTTTCCCCAACTCTTGCTTAATCCTACTATCTAAATCCAGCAGGAAGTCCCTTGGAATTCACAGTCCATGCCAGCCAGGGAAGCAGAAAGGCTAAATCCGTGCTTTAACCCTTCTTTCTGTGCTTCCAAATCCAATCGCCCAGTCGCACCCCCAACTCTGCAGCAGAACAGCTCCTATAACCTCCCTTCTGTCCCTGATCTCATTTCCAGTAGATCCATCCAATCATCCTCCTCCAAGAAAATCTCCAAACTTGCGGCTCCCTCCAAGCTCCCAAGTCCAGTAGCCACTCTCTGTGACCCCACAGACCACTCCTGCTGATGAAGCACTTTGCGCTACTGCAAATTGACAAATCTCATTCTTATCCTCCAATTCAAATCTAACAATCATATCCTCATCCTGCATGAGAATTCTGTCCCCTCCTGAACCCATCTCCATGGTATCCTTACAGACCTTATCCTGCAAAATTCCTTCCCCAACTTATTGCTTTACCTCCACTCTCAAATGCAACAGGCACTCCATGGAAACCCACATGCCACTCAGAGGAGGGAGACAAGTAGATAACTACAGATTTTTCACCTCTCTCTATTTCTCCAACTTCAATCCTCCAGTATCATGCTCTTTAGCATACCTTCTGCTGCAATCTCTCCTCACTCACTAGCCCAGGAACTAACTAACAGCTTCTAATAGAACAAGCTTTCCTCTTTCTTATGTTGCTGCTCCACCAATACTAGCACTTACCCATTCCTAAGTATAGTACCCAATACCCAGAAACACATTACATCTGCAACCTAATCTTCTAGTTCCTACACATACCAGGATCCTGAGAAATATTATAGGTGACACAAAGCCTCAACGTCCTTCCAATAAGATAGAAAACAGAAACTAAGGAACAAAATACCCACCCAACAAAGATAAGATCAGATAATAGTACTAAAATTACAATCTCTTCGATGCCAGATACTAAGATACCAGTATAAAAATGCAATTAATAACAGCCAGAATACTGTGGCTCTAGTGCCCTAAGACCCTACTATTGCAGGTCTTGGGTAATTCAATATACATAAATCAAAATAAAAAGACCTGAGCCTGCCTGCCTGTCCGGGAAGGGAGCACAGCCCTTCCCCACTCAGCTTCTGCGGCAGGGTCTTCGGTGTTCCAAGGGACCCCTCCCCTCCCCCCACTGCTGTGGGCCCTTTGTCTCCTGGGTCCTGGGAAAACCAGCTAGTCCTGTTGCACTGCTTAGGAGTTCTTCCCAGAGAGGTGAGTGGGTGCTCACCTGGGCAGCCTGCCTGCTAGGGAAGAGAGCACAGCCCCCCCCCCAGCTTCTGCGGCAGGGTCTTCGGTGTTCCAAGGGACCCCTCCCCTCCCCCCACTGCTGTGGGCCCTTTGTCTCCTGGGTCCTGGGAAGACCAGCTAGCCCTGTTGCACTGCTGAGGCGCTCTTCCCAGAGAGCTGAGTGGGTGCTAGGCTGGGCAGCCTGCCTGCCTGTCCGGGAAGGGAGCACAGCCCTTCCCCCCTCAGCTTCTGCGGCAGGGTCTTCCCTGTTCCAAGGGACCCCTCCCCTCCCCCCACTGCTGCGGGCCCTTTGTCTCCCGGGTCCTGGGAAGACCAGCTAGCCCTGTTGCACTGCTGAGGAGTTCTTCCCAGAGAGGGCTGAGGAGCTCTATCCAGAGAGTGCTGTGAAGTCCAGAGAGTGCTGAGGAGTTCTATCCAGAAAGTGCTGAGGAGTTTCATCCAGAGTGGAGGAGATGGGCAGGCGCCAATGCAAGAATTCCTCCAACAACCTGAAAGGCAACATGACATCGCCAGAATCCAGGGAGCTCGAAACTAGAAGAATTGAACACCCTACTCCAGAAGAAATAGAAGAAATCGATTCTAAGCGCTTCTTTATGAAAATAATAGAAGAACTAAAACAGGAGGTGAAAATCTGCCATAAAGAAATGGAAGATAAGTATAACAAAAAAATTGAGGAAATGAGCAAAGAAATGGAAGAGAAATATACCAAAAAGTTTGAAGAAATGAGTAAATCCGTAAATGAAATTCTGGGAAACCAAGAAAAAACAATCAAACAGGTAATAGAAACAGTTCAAGATTTGAAAACTGAAATGGAGTCAATGAAGAAATCACAAACCGAGGGCCGGCTGGCTATGGAAAATCTGGGTAAACGAACAGAGACTTCAGAAACAAGCTTAACCAATAGAATACAAGAGATAGAAGAAAGAATCTCAGACTCTGAGGACACCATAGAGAAATTAAACACTCTGACCAAAGAAAACAGCAAATCCAACAAATTCTCTTCACAAAACATTCAGGAACTGTGGGAAACAATAAAAAAACAAAATCTAAGAATAATAGGAGTAGAAGAAGGAGAAGAATTGCATTTCAAAGGTCCAGAAAATATACTCAACAAAATTATAGAAGAAAACTTTCCCATCCTAAAGAACGATATTCCTATGAAGGTTCAAGAAGCATACAGAACACCGAATAGACTGGATCAGAAAAAAACATCCCCTCATCATATAATAATCAAAACACAAAGTATTCAGACTAAAGAAAGGATATTGAGAGCTGCAAAGGAAAAAGGTCAAGTAACTTATAAAGGTAAACCTATCAGACTTACACCAGACTTCTCGATGGAAACCATGAAAGCGAGAAGGTCCTGGATAGAGGTACTGCAGAAACTAAGAGACAATGGATGCAAGCCCAGACTACTTTACCCAGCCAAGCTATTGTTCACTATCAATGGAGAAAACAAAATATTCCAGGATAAAAACAAATTTAAACAATACGTAGCTACTAATCCAACCTTACAGAGAATACTAGAAGGAAAATCACAACCCAAGGAATCCAACATTCCCAACACTGCCTACATTAACTCAGACATCTAGTGACCCTTCACAAGCACAACTCAAAGAAGGAAAACACATACACGCTACTACCCAAAAAAATGACAGGAGTCATCGATCACTGGTCATTAATATCACTTAATATCAATGGTCTCAACTCACCTATAAAGAGGCACAGACTTAGAGATTGGATACGAAAACAGGATCCAACATTCTGCTGTGTACAAGAAACACACCTCAACCACAAAGACAGACACCTACTCAGAGTAAAGGGTTGGGAAAAGGTTTTCCAAGCAAATGGACCTAAGAAACAAGCGGGTGTGGCCATTCTAATATCTAACAAAATCGACTTCAAACTAAAATCAATCAGAAGAGATGGAGATGGACATTTCATACTCATAACAGGAACAATTCATCAGGAAGAAGTCTCAATCTTGAATATCTATGCCCCTAATATAAAGGCACCCACATATGTAAAAGAAACTCTTCTAGAACTCAAGGCAGTCATCAAACCACACACACTAATAGTAGTAATAGTAACTCCTCTCTCACCAATGGACAGGTCGAACAGACAGAAACCTAACAGAGAAATAAGAGATTTATTGGAGGTACTGAATCAAATGGACTTAACAGACATCTATAGAACATTCCACCCAAATAGGAAAGAGTATACCTTCTTCTCTGCAGCTCATGGAACCTTCTCGAAAATTGACCACATACTTGGTAACAAAGCAAACTTCCACAGATACAAAAAAAATATTAGTAACCACCTGTGTCTTGTCAGATCACCATGGATTAAAATTAGAATTCAACAACAATGGTACCCCCAGGAAGCCAACAAACTCATGGAAGTTGAACAGTCAACTACTAAATCACCCCTGGGTCAAGGAAGAAATAAAGAAAGAAATTAAAGTCTTCCTTGAATATAATGAAAACAAAGACACAACGTATTCAAACCTATGGGACACAATGAAAGCAGTGCTAAGAGGAAAGTTCATAGCACTAA
Organism: Myodes glareolus; assembly: GCF_982192425.1. NCBI lineage: Eukaryota > Metazoa > Chordata > Mammalia > Rodentia > Cricetidae > Myodes > Myodes glareolus. Next base: position 56,210,964 of record NC_142037.1, on the reverse strand, counting down.
GTGCCCACCTAAAGAAAACAGAGAAAGCACACATTGGAGACTTAAAAACACACTTGAAAGCTCTAGAAAAAAAAGAAGCTGATTCACCCAGGAGGAGTAGAAGACTGGAAATAATCAAACTGAGGGCTGAAATCAACAAAATAGAAACACAGAAAACAATTCAAAGAATCAATGAAGCAAAAAGCTGGTTCTTGGAGAAAATTAACAAGATTGACAAACCCCTATCCAAACTAATCAAACGGCAGAGAGAGAACTTGCAAATTAATAGGATCAGAAATGAAAAGGGGGACATAACCACAGACACAGAGGAAATTCAGAGAATCATTAGATCTTACTACGAAAGTTTATATGCCACAAAGTTGGAAAATGTAAAAGAAATGGACATTTTTTTAGATAAGTACCATATACCAAAGTTGAACCAAGACCAGGTGAACAATCTAAATAGACCTGTTAGTCGTGAAGAACTAGAAGCTGTTATCAAAAATCTCCCTACCAAAAAAAGTCCAGGACCAGATGGTTTCAATGCAGAATTCTACCAGAACTTCCAGGAAGAGCTAATTCCTATACTCCTTAATGTATTCCACAATATAGAAAAAGAAAAGTCACTGCCAAACTCCTTTTATGAAGCTACAGTCACCCTAATACCAAAACCACACAAAGACACAACCAAGAAAGAGAATTACAGGCCAATCTCACTCATGAACATCGATGCGAAAATTCTCAATAAAATACTGGCAAACCGAATCCAAGAACACATTAGAAAAATTATCCATTATGATCAAGTAGGCTTCATCCCAGAGATGCAGGGCTGGTTCAACATATGCAAATCTATCAATGTAATCCATCATATAAATAAACTGAAAGAAAAAAACCATATGATCATTTCATTGGATGCTGAAAAAGCATTTGACAAAATTCAACACCCATTTATGATAATGGTGTTGGAGAGACTGGGGATACAAGGATCATACCTAAATATAATAAAAGCAATATACATCAAGCCGACAGCTAACATCAAATTAAATGGAGAGAAACTCAAAGCCTTTCCACTAAAATCAGGAACACGACAAGGCTGTCCACTCTCTCCATACCTCTTCAATATCGTGCTTGAAGTTCTAGCAATAGCAATAAGACAACATAAGGGGATCAAGGGGATTCGAATTGGAAAGGATGAAGTTAAACTTTCGTTATTTGCAGACGATATGATAGTGTACATAAGCGACCCCAAAAACTCTACCAAAGAACTCCTACAGCTGATAAACACCTTTAGTAATGTGGCAGGATACAAGATCAACTCCAAAAAATCAGTGGCACTCCTATACACAAAGGATAAAGAAACGGAGAGGGAAATCAGAGAAACATCACCTTTCACGATAGCCACAAAGAGCATAAAATATCTTGGGGTTACTCTAACCAAGGATGTGAAAGACCTATTTGACAAGAACTTTAAGCCTTTGAAAAGAGAAATTGAGGAGGATACCAGAAAATGGAAAGACCTCCCCTGTTCTTGGATTGGGAGAATCAACATAGTAAAAATGCAATTCTACCAAAAGCAATCTACAGATTCAATGCAATCCCCATCAAAATTCCATCAAACTTCTTCACAGACCTTGAGAGAACAATAATCAAGTTTATATGGAAAAACAAAAAACCCAGGATAGCCAAAACAATCTTGTACAATAAAGGAACTTCTGGAGGCATTACTATCCCTGACTTCAAACTCTATTACAGAGCTACAGTATTGAAAACAGCTTGGTATTGGCACAAGAACAGAGAAGTCGACCTATGGAATCGAATAGAAGACCCAGATACTAACCTTCAAACCTATGAACACCTAATTTCTGACAAGGGAGCTAAAGGTATACAATGGAAGAAGGAAAGCGTCTTTAACAAATGGTGCTGGCATAACTGGTTGTCAACCTGTAGAAGAATGAAAATAGATCCATATCTATCACCATGCACAAAACTCAAGTCCAAATGGATTAAAGACATCAACATCAATCTGTCCACTTTGAACCTGATAGAAGAGAAAGTGGGAAGTAGTCTACAAGATATAGGCACAGGAGGCCTCTTCCTAAGTAGGACCCCAGTAGCACAGACAATAAGAGAAACAATGAATAAATGGGACCTGCTGAAACTGAGAAGCTTCTGTAAAGCGAAGGACACTGTCAATAAGACAAAAAGGCTGCCTTCTGAGTGGGAGAAGATCTTCACCAACCCCTCATCAGACAAAGGTCTGATCTCCAGAATATACAAAGAACTCAAGAAACTAGACACTAAAACTCTAATTAACCCAATTAAAAAATGGGGTACTGATCTGAACAGAGAATTCACAACAGATGAACTTCGAATGGCCAGAAGACACTTAAGGTCATGCTCAACCTCCTTAGCGATCAGGGAAATGCAAATCAAAACCACTTTGAGATACCATCTTACACCTGTCAGAATAGCTAAAGTTAAAAACACCAATGATAGACTATGCTGGAGAGGATGTGGAATGAGGGGAACACTCATCCATTGTTGGTGGGAATGCAAACTTGTGCAGCCACTGTGGAAATCAGTGTGTCGGTTTCTCAGGAAACTGGGAGTCAGCCTCCCTCAGGACCCAGCAATTCCTCTCTTGGGAATATACCCTAGAGATTCCCGAACATACTACAAAAGCGTGTGTTCAACTATGTTCATAGCAGCACTATTTGTAATAGCCAGAACCTGGAAACAGCCTAGGTGCCCCTCAATAGAAGAATGGTTAAAAAAGTTGTGGAACATGTACACATTAGAGTTTTACTCAGCGGTAAAAAATATTGAAAATTCATATTTTCAATAACATCTTGAATTTTGCATGCAAATGGATGGACATAGAAAACGCTTTACTGAGTGAGGTAAGCCAGACCCAAAAAGAGGAACACGGTATGTATTCACTCATAAGTGGATTCTAACCATAATTAAAGGTCTTTGAGCCTATTATTCGTGATCCTAGAGAAGCTAAATAAGAAGACGAACCTGATGAAGATTATTTAGCTATCCGCCAGGAGGTAGGAAATAGTCAAGAGTCCCAGGTAACCCTGGGTGCATGGGGGGGGTGGGAGGGTTGTTGGAAGGGGAGAGGGTTAGAGAGAAGGTAGTAGGGGAGGAATGGAGAAAGCTCGGTTGACCGGGATGTTGGGAAGGGAGGAAGGATGAATATGGGATCAGGGAAGAATATATTTCAACTCAGGGAGTCATTTTAGAGTTTACAGGAAACTTGATTATATATGGGATCCCAGGTCCAAGGAGAGATCCCCAGATTGTTCTCTGGACAGAGGAGAGGGTGCCTGAACCGGCCTTGGCCCATAACCATACTGATGAATATTTTGCTTATCACCATAGATCCTTCATCTGGCGTTGGATGGCGATACAGACGGAGACCCACATTGGAGCACCGGACTGAGCCCCCCAAGATCCAAATGAGGAGCAGAAGGAGGAAGAAAATGACGAAGGACTGTGAGGGATGCTACCACCCACTGATACAAGGGGTCGGATCTAATGAGAGTTTACCAAGGCCAGTTGGACTGCGACTGAACGAGCACGTGATCCAACCAGATTCTCTGAATGTGGCTGGATTCTCTGAATGTGGCTGGCCCGGAGTCTTTCTGAGAAGCCATTGACAATGACACTGGGACTAGTTTCCTCTGCATATACTGGATTTTTGGGATCCAGTCTGTTTGGATACTCACCCTCCTGGACCTGGAGGGAGGGGGGAGGAACTTGAACTTCCCACAGGGCAGGAAACCCTGACTGCCCTTAGAGACAAAGAGGGAGGAGGAGAGGGAGGGGGGGAGTGGGAGGGTGTTGGGAAGAGGGGCGTAAATGGAAACTTTTATAATTTAATAAAATTACTTTCAAAAAAAATAAAAGCAATGCTGGTCAAAAAAAATAAAAAAATAAAAAGACTTCAAAGCACTTTTTACGGATATGATATGGGTCCTTAAAGAGGAAATTAATGAATCTTTTAAGAAAGTCCATGAAAACACAAACAGTAGAAAACAAAGTCATACGACCTGAAAACAGAAATAATATCAACAAATAAAACTCCAAACTGAAGAAAATCTAAAAATGAAAAACCTATAAAGTCGAACAGGAATCACAGAAGCAAGCTTACACCAAAATAGAAGAGATAGAAGATAGAATCTCAGGTATTGAAGTTGTGATAGAAGAAATAGATCCATCAGTTAAAAATGTTTAATCTATAAAATTTCTGATACAAAACATCCATAAAAATTTTAACAATATAGAAACACCAGTATAAGAATAGTAGTATTAGAAGAAGGAGATGAAATACAGGTTAAAGGCAAAGAAAATATTTTCAGCAAAATGTTGGAAGAAAATTTCCCTGGCCTAAAGAAGTAGCTGCCTATTAAAGTACAAGAAGCATACAGCATAGCAAGCTGACTGGTCCTGAAAAGAAATTCCACAATACATAACAATCAAAACACTAAGAGTACTTAACAAAGAAGACTATTAAAATAGCAAGGAAATAGATCACATAACATAAAATGACAGATCTATTAGAAGTATACCTGACTTTTCAATGGAGACTCTAAAAGCAAGAGGAGCTTGGCAAGATGTGCTGCAGGTTCTAAAATACCATAGATGGTATCCCAGACTACTATACTCTGCAAAACTTTCTATTACCATAGATGGTGAAAATAAGATATTCCATAGTAAAAACAAAATTAAACGTATTTATTTATAAATCCAGTCTTAGAGAAAGTGCTAGAAAGTGAACTACAGCCTAAAGAGGTTATCTGTCTCTATTCATAAAGAATAATTTTAAAAAAAAGCCCAGGAGAAAAAATTTACAGGAAAGGAAACACACACACACACACACACACACACACACACACACGTCCCTTAACATCAAAGATAGACATCAGGGTGAAAGGAAAAGAAAAAGTATTTTTCAAGCAAAGGACCTGAGAAAAGAGCTGGTCTAGTCATCTTAATATCTGTAAAAGTGAACTTCAAACCAAAACTAATCAGAAGAAATTGGGAATAACTCTAAATATGCATCAAAGTTCATATTCAAATGGACATTTCAATTCTTGACATCTATGCCCCAAACAAAATGACATCAAATTTTGTGAAAGAAAGACTACTACAGTTTAAATCACAAATTGGCCTTCACACACTATAGGTGAAAGGTTTCAATACTCCACTCTCACTAACAGACAGTCCATATAGACAAAAACTAAACAGATATTGCACATGCAAAATCAGTGCCTTTCTCATACACAAGTGACAATCTGCAAAAGAATTAGGAATAGCAATACTTTACATAATAGCCTAAAAAAATCACAGCAAAGACATGTATGATAAAACTTTTAAGACACATAAGAAAATAAAGACAATTCAGAAGATAGGAATGATCAAAGATTGGCAGGAAAGGCGTAGTAAAATGGTTGTCCTACCAAAAGCAATGCACAGATTCACTACAATCCCTATTAAAATTCCAATACAATTCTTCACTTATCTTGAAAGAATATGTCTCCAATTTCAAAAAACACACAAAGAAACAACAGCAACAAACAAGATAGCTGAAACAATCCTGAATTATGAAAGAATTAATGTATGTTTCACCATTACCAATTTTAAGTTATCCTACAAAATCATGGGAATAAAAGAGAGCAGTATTGGCATAAGAATAGACACATTGGTCAGTAGAATTATACTAAAGTTATACACTTAAGTCTACACACAAAGAGACACCTGATCTTTGATAAATAACCAGAAGTTGCAGGGAAAAAAGAAAGTATCTTTCACACACCAAATGGCTGTATGTAGTAGCAGAATCCAAATGGACAATACTTATACCCTGCACAAAACACAATTCAAAATGGATCAAAGTTCACAAATGAAACAAGATACACTTGACATGATAAAAAAGGAAGTAGGGAGTCCTTGAACTCACTGGTATAGTAAAATGCTTTCTAAACAGAACACCATTAGCACAGGTACTGAAATCAACAATTTCTAGATGACATTTCATGAAACTGAAAAGCTTCTGTATGGCAAAGGACACTGTCATTGGGACAAAGTGGAAATCTACAGAACGGGCAAAGATTTTTACCAACTCCATATTTGTTATAGGACTAATGTCTGAATTATATAAATAACTCATGAAACAAGATGTCAAAAAGCCAAATGATCCAATTTAAAATGTGTTACAGATTTTAGTAGAAAATTCTTAGTAAAGAAACCCCAAATGTCTGACAAATATTAAAAATATAATCAACATCCTTATCTGGTGCGGGAGAATTGTCTGTATTCTGTCAATCATGTTTTAAATAAATGCGGATTGGCCAGGCAGGAGGTATAGGTGGGAAAACCAGACAGGAAGTGGAAATGATGTAAGGAGAGCAGGAGAATTCTGGGGAGGAGAAAGTTGATTCCTCCCACTCCTGCCCAGACCATTGAAGCAGCAGGATGTAAGCTGCCCCACTGAAAAAGGTACTGTATCACATGGCTAAAATAGATCAGAATAATGGGTTAATCAAGACGTGAGAGTTAGCTAATAAGTAGCCTGACCTAATGGGCCAATCAGCATTATAACTTACAGAGTTCTCTGTGGTTGATTTTCTCTGGGAATAAACAGCTGTGGGGTACTGGGAGGCACAGAAAACACAATCAAGTAGGCCCCCTCATGTTACACTTATCCATCAGGAAAGTACAAAGGCTATTTCTGTACACAGAAGCCAACCTTCTGTACAATTATCAGGTTCTTGCTTCAGATTCTCAGAATTCTGTGAAATGTTCAGTTGATTCGAGAGGTAGGCCTAAAGTGACAAGGATCATATTGGCAGTGTTTTTGATACCTGGGGTAGACTCTGTGGAAATCAGGTGGTAGAAACGAAGTCTTGTCTGGGATAGGGCAGAGAGAGGTAAATAAAATTTTGAATGTGGAACTCATGGGGCCAGGGCTGGGGTTGTTCAGTTCAAAATTTTTAAAAATCTAATTTAATCCTAAACAACTTATGAGTATTAATTAGTTACCATCAAAATTCTGGAATCAATTAGAAATTTCACCTCTGCTGCTAACTAAGCTGCTTAAATAATTCTCTTTTGACCACAGTAAAGTAAGAGCACCTTCATAAACGTGAAACAGAAGATCATTTCAAAGTCAACGTTTCTGATTTTTGTTTATAAATACCAGGAATTTAGCAGATAACCAAGAAATATTTCTAACTTCTCTACTGAAAACTTGTAATTTACAATCTCTGATTATAGTACTCACATCTTTCACCATATTTTATTTATACATAGACATATTCAGATTTCTAAAACACATATAAAAATATTCAGTTGTGTGTGTGTGTGTGTGTGTGTACATGATAGTTTAAAATATGAAACTTGATCCTGTATTTCAGTAAGCCTTGCCTAAGGATAATTTACTCAGTGAATTTTCTCTATTTTCAAGGTAGTAGAATATTATACATTTCCACAATAAATTCTAAAATCAATCTAGGTAGAATCTAATTCTGGAGGCAAAAATGAGTGATATTAATTTGGCATCACTTCCTCAAATGACTGATGACTACCATAGTCATTATAGAATTTCAACAGAAGTATTATCCAAAGAGGCAAAATAGCTTTTACTGCTGGTAAAGATGACTTAGTGTAGTGGGGATATTGGGAATATCCAGAGACCTAATGTCTTCAGTACATTTCTTAATATCCCACTACTTCCTAAACAATGCCCAAATTTCACATAAAATATTTGTACTTGCTGTGAATGTGTTTTATAATTCAATATTAACCATTTTTGACTTTTACATCAGCTAGCTCACTATTGTACACTGTTTCAAAATGAAGAAATCTAGTGTTTTCCAAAATATTTTTGTTTATTTTTTTTTTGCATTGCAAAACATTTATTCTTCGATGAGATGCAGGTGATGAAAACGTTCTGTAGTTGGTATGTGATTCTTTTTTTTAATATTTTATTCCTTCTTTATTTATTTAAAGAATTTCCACTTCCTCCCCATACCCTCCCGCTCCCCCCCTCTTCCTCCCTCACCATTTCCAAGAGCAGTCAGGGTTTCCTGCTCTGTGGGAAATCCAAGTTCCTCCCCTCTCCCTCCAGGTCCAGGAAGGTGAGCATCCAAACAGACCAGGATCCCAAAAAGCCAGTTCATGCAGAGGAAACAAGACCCAGTGCCATTGTCAATGGCTTCTCAGTCAGCCCCCATGTCAGCCACATTCAGAGAATGCGGTTTGATCACATGCTCGTTCATTTCCAGTCCAGCTGGCTTTGGTGAGCTCTCATTCGATCAGTCCCCTTGTATCAGTGAGTGAACGCACCCTTCACGGTCCTGACTTCCTTCTTCATGTTCTCCTTCCTTCTGCTCTACATTTGGACCTTGGGGGCTCAGTCCAGTGCTCCAATGTGGGTCTCCGTCTCTATCTCCATCCATCATCGGATGAAGGTTTCCTCTGGTTCTGCCTTGCTTGCTCATGTTCTCCCTCCCTCTGCTTCTCATTTGGACCTAGGGAGTTAAGTCCAGTGTTCCAATGTGGGTCTCTGTCTCTATCTCCATCTATTGCCAGATGAAGGTTCTGTGGTGACATGCAAAATACTCATCAGTATGGTTATGGGCCAAGGCTAGTTCAGGCACCCTCTCCTCTGCTGCCCAGGGAACAATAATTTAAGTAGTTTTAAGTTCCTAAACATACTAAGATACTCTCTTGCATGATAGTTTCCAATGGTGACTGTGAGGCTGGTGGATCTCTGTGAGTACAAGGCCAGCCTGGTCTATAAGACCTTGTTCCAGACAGGCTCCAAAGCCACAGAGAAATTGTCTCAAAAAAATAAATAAAAATAAATAACACAAACAAACAAAAAAATTCAATCTGAAAAATAAATAACTAAAAATAAATCATATCAAGGCAGTCAAAAATGTATCCACCAGAAGAACTAGGCCAAACAACTCATTTTGACATCAAATTGACAATATGTTTCAACACCCCCACTTATAAATAAAGAGGAAAACAGTTAACTCTGTAATAGTGATGGCCTCATCCTGTTATTACTTCCCCTGCTGATGCATGTATTAAAGTATCGTGAAAGGCAAAATTACCAACTGTCTAGGACCTTTAGCTCAGCTCATTTTGTAGTGCTAAAACTGCCTGAGAAAATACCATGTAATCGTCCACGTGCTCATCTTTTAGAACCTACCATATTTTCTGCCACTCACTCATTTGCCTGGGCTCTGTTCTTCTCCTCTCTTATGCAGTTTTCATGACCTTCCACTGTCTTTGGTAGCCCAGTACTATGAGCCTTGGTTCAAAACCTATCCTATTGCCTCATTCTACAACAGTATCATCTCCAACAGTCATCTGCATGGGTTGGTTATCTCATTTAAATTGACACTCTTTCAATTTCTATTATCAATGCACTGATATGTGCTGTGGGATAATGCTCTTGTACCTTGTAAAGATTTGCCACTTGCATTGCTTTAATAAATTTCTAATTGGCTAGTAGCCAGGCAGGAAGTATAGACAGGGCAGCCAGTCTAGGAGAATTCTGGGAAGAGGAAAGGCTCAGTGTGTAGTTAGTCACCAAACAGTTGCAGAGGAAGCAAGATGAGAATGCTGCACTGAGTAAGGTACCAAGTCATATGGCTAAACTTAGATAAGAATTATGTATTCAGTTGTAAGAGCTGGTTAATAATAAGCTTGATCTTATAGGCCAAGTAGTTTATAAGTAATGTAAGCCTCTGTATGTTACTTTGGAACTGAATGGCTGCAGGACCAGTCGGGACAGAAACTTCATTTCCAGAAATCCCTCTCAGTTATGCCTGTTTGAAACTCTTTGAACACTGTTTACCTTCTTTAGCCTTTTGTAGTCATTCTTCAGTACATACACACACATACCATATGAGTGATATAAGTGTTAATATTGCTATTTAATATTGCATTAAAATGTGTTTGCTTAGGCTTAATATTAAAGGAAATCACGAATACTTAAATCTTCTATCAATTAAATTCATGTAACGTGGAAATCAGCTGCTGTTCCGTAATTATGAGATAATAGATGACAATTATTTGCTCTGTTTCTGACAAAGAACAATCACACCTACTGAGCCATTCATCAACCTCTGTGCTTTCATTGTACCACTCAGTTCTAAGACATATCATTCATTTTTATTTCTAGGTTCACTGCTTAGACTATTTCTTTATAACTTAATTTTTTTTCAAATATGTTCATAAGGATTACGGAAGTACTTTCATGACTGTAGTTTTAAAACTTTTTCATGTAAGTTTTGCATGGTCATATTTAAATTTCTCATGAAATAATTTTGTTTCCCCATCTTTTGAAAATCTCTGCTACTCTTGATAGATAAAAATTTTATATCAAAAACTGAGTATTTTACATATTATCTTATAGGACCCTACAAAAGTAGAGTAATTCTTTTTATAACTATAAGAACAAAAAGGTGGTAAGAGTCTATATAGATGCCACTTATGGTTAGCAAATTAAGCCTCTGTCATTGACAGAACTATTTGAATTCAATATTGTCAGACACAAATTTTAAAATTTGAAAAATTTACTTTTTGAGTAACACTTTTTTTCGCCATTGAAATGAAATAACAAAGCAAAGCATCATATAACTTATGCAAATAGCTTCTTCACAAGTCCCACATACTATAAATCCCAGTGAACTTCTATGTGTACAGAATAACTCTACTCTAGTTTTTGCCTCACCATAAGTTAAATCTCTAACATTATTGTGAGCTCTTATTCTTGAATTTACATAAAGCTTATATAGCTTTCCGTGAAACTATCAAGACATGAAAGATAAATAACCCCAGTCATGTCTGCAAAGTGACCCAAAAGTATAATTTCCACAAATGGACTCTATGGACAGTTGGGATCTGTTCTATAATTACTATAGCACAAAATAAGAATCCTACTTCTGCATTAGGCTTTTCCTGCAAGCTTCTAGGGTGTGAGCAGTAAGAAGGCCCAGTTCCTGATTACTACTACCAGGTGACCACCAGTGAAGTGACAAAGGATATATTATTCCGAGTGAGACGGAAAAGATAGCCACACAATAAGTTTCCTTTGAAACTGTGTCAGTAAATGTGAAGAACTAAACCTTGTGGATGGGAAAAAGTCTCCCTTTTCTTTTTTTGTGTCCTTTTGAACATTGTACTATGTAAAAGACACTTCTTACCATCTGGACAAGAAGAGACTGTTTATGTTCTCAACTTAGCTTTTGGGCCATTGCTGTGGCAAATATGTTGGTCTATCAGCTCAGTGCCTGTCAAAAGCAACAATGAAGGAATAAGGGAAGACAGAAATACAGGGTTGTTCTAGGCTGGTGATGCATGATGAAATAATCAGAGACCTGTTTTTAAAGTCTACTCCTTTTCTGATCTTAATTTACAAATAAGAGACATTCTTAGACATTGCATATTTACATGCTCCTTATGCTATTTCTGAATTATAAACTTATGCAGTATTTAATCTGGGAGTACAAAATAAAAAGAAAATCCTGGAGATTCATCACTGATAGATTTATCATGATGAAAGTTCCTGACAAGTCTGCCTCTTTTTTTACCTTTCAGACTACTCTTCCATTTATTTAGTTAGAATGATAAAAGATTTCTATAGTGCTTAGCAAAAGAACTCTGGGCAATTATTTCTTGTCAGTCCTCTAAGAAGATCAAATAATTTACTTTTTTGTCTTCTTACCACTAATATGACAGAATGACTTCAGGGAGACACATTAAATAAATTAATACTCTTCTATTAATAATAGTGGCTGAAAGATTTTTAATAAGGCACAATTTTATTCAAACTTTTTATTGGTTCTCTTAAGCATTTCCAATTGAAAAAAAATAGATATAAGGTGTTTAAATGTCTTGTCCACATTTCCATAGTCATTCAGTTTGGAATTGGAAGATTTGGCTCAAACATGTTGTGTGACAAAAATCAAACTTTTCTGGGGTAGATACAATACACATGTTTCTTCACCCAGATAGAAAACACACAACAGATCAAAGTATGAATATTATTAAAGTGCAGTTTCATTTAGTGATGTGTTTAATTTGTGTTACATACAAGTATATGAGTGAGGGTTACTTACAGGTGAAGAAACGACACAAAAACAGCCGTATCATCCTACGTCTGACAGCACAGGTGGGAATCTAGACTGCACGTGACAGCTGCAAGCAGGTCAACAGCTTGGAGTATGTCCTTTCCAGGTGCCTCACATGGTCTAAACTCATTCAAGGTTCTATTCTGGCTTCTTTTTCACCTAGGCAGATGGTCTGGTCTGCTTGAGATCTGATCAGTTTTAGGTGCTTCCTGAAACTATTTTGAGTTGTTTACATCACTGCTTAAGAGCTTCCTTTCAGGATGGAAGATTTCAATCACAGAAGAAATTTATCCATTTTTTTCTTATAGTTTCTACACAGCCTTTCTCAGAATGAGATGAATTACTCGTGAGGTAGCACAGGTCAGTTTAGAAACATTTAAATAAAGAATAACAAATACCAGGAAATCTAACAAAAAATTGATTGTGTACACAAATATCCTTTATAATTGGTGCAATGATTGGATCAAGAACTTCTTATTCTGTATTTATAAGTCAACTGTATATTTATGCTGACTACATTACTTAGAGAACATTTCTTCTCTTATTTTTCTGTCTTTAGCTTCGTTTTCACTTCATTTATCAGTGAATTTACTTAAAACACAGTACCTTAAAATCCTATGAAAGCATTTCTGAGTAAAATGTTTTAAAGTAAATACTCCTGTATTCTATGCTTGTTGACTTTATTTTTAAGTCTGAAAATAGAAAACCCTGAAAGTTTGGAAGATCACCTTGAGTGTCACTAACATGACTGTTTTTGTTGCAGCTATTTATTTATGTAGTTAGTGCATATTATTCCAATAATTCATATTACTATTGCACACTATTATTTATAACAAAAGCCATACAATAGCCTTGGGTGATCGTTTATGTTACTTTTTGATCAGCATTTGAATCTTATTTCTAAACCTTCCTATTCTATGGATTCTGAAATAGTATACGTTGAAGTTCTTGCACCAAGACCATCTCATATGTTCAAGAACACTGGGCAAAGTGGTTCCAAGGCAATTGTTAATGTCAGAGGAGGTGAGGGAACTTAAGACTCAGGCGAAGAAAACCATGTTCCAATCATGGTTTACTGTCTCTAATGTCTTTTCCCTTTGCACACTGTTATAAAATCACAAAGCAAATGGAGGGATGTTAGCAAGAAATTAATGTGAACTAATGGCTTTTGGTTTCTTTTCATACTTATTATTGAACTGGCATTTTAATTTATGTTTTTGAAATAATTCCTATTCAATATTCCCATATGGCTATGAAAGAAAAAATTTCTGTTTTAATTTCTTAGATAAGTAATCACTATATAACATTTGTTTCTAATCTAAAACACATTTTCATAAAAATATATTTACTTTAACCATGTGTATTTGTGTAGCTAGGATGGGTGGAATGAGAATGTATGTGAACATGAGTGCTACTGCCCTTAGGATAAAGGTATCTAATCCCCTGTAATTACCACTGCCAACACTGGGCACTAGAAAATGTACTCACATCCTCAGTAAGAGAAATGTACACTGTCAACCACTAATCCCTCCCTGCCCCATTTTAACCATTTTGTAGCTAGGTCTGCTTCTCTTTATTTTATTTTTTCTACTTTTTAAAATTAAAAGTAATTTTGGAATTTTAATATGTTTGATTAAGAGCATTTACTGAAAAATAATACTGGTTGTCTTTGAAGAAGATAGAAAAAGTAGATATAATTATTGAATTCATGGAGTTTATTGTATAAATGTTTTGAGAGATATGAGTGTGTGTGTGCATGTGTAGTTATCACATACATACTGAATTTTTAGACAAGATTTAAAATTCAAAATTTAGACCAAAGCATCATACATCCTTAACTAGTGAACTTACAAAATGAAGCATCTAATTCCTATTACCAACCCTGTAGTTTGAAATAGGCACCATCATTAACAGCATTATTGTTTGAAATTAATGAATTTTTTGTATATGAAAACAGAAGTTTAAAAGGAAATACAAGTATATTCACAATAAGAAAGTTTGAAGTCTCCAATTATTTTTAAGGCATTTTATTAGCCATTAACTGAAATCCAGTTTAGATTTATGATGTGGGAATTCCTTCTGATTATGTGTTGCTTTTATTGACGAATGAAAAAAGCTGTTTCTGTCAATGACTTAGCAAAGTAAAGCCAGAAGGGAAATCCCAACAGAGATATAGAAAGAGAACAGACAGAGACAAGGAGATGCCATGTAGCTGGCAGAGGAGACAAATGCTGGAACTTTACCAGTAGACCACTGCCTAGTGGTGATATGCAGGTTAATAGAAATGGGTTAATTTTAAGATGTAAGAGCTAACCAATAAGAAACCTGAGCTAATAAGTCAAACAGTGCTGTATTTAATAAAGTTTCTGAGTGATTATTCCGGTCTGAACAGCCAGGAAATGAACAAACAGTTGTCATCTACAGAGTTAATTCAAAGTATGCGACTGTGATACATTTAATATACTATAAACTTGCAACACTGATGACCAACAGCTGGCTATTTGGGTATGAAAATTAAAGAAGGAGCATTTAGATATTTAGTTTTTGTGCTGAGGGGTTAAGCCAATTATAGAAATGTTTAGTCTGTAACTGCTATTGAAGAGTATTTTTAAGACATTTATTATTCAGATGATTCATCTAAAATATGTAACTTCTCTGACTAATTATTAGTCAAGACTATTTAACTTAAATGACTGAATCATAGAAAACCTCATGTAGAGGTTTTGGTTCCAGGTAATTATTGTAAGTCAAAAAATAACGTTGGCTAACAGGAAAGCTCAGTTTGAAATGAAAAATACATTGACAACAGTAAAACATGGACCAGGAAACTTTTCAGGGTTCAAGATGCTTCAGCTCTAGGAATTATATATTCAGGGATGGTTTACACTTTGTAATACTAAGGGCGGTGAGGCTTGTCCTGGTGCATGTAGTTCTTAGTGAACATCTTTTGTTCTAGTTTATGGAAGTATTTTTCCCATGTCTTCTTCATCTTTCTCCAGCATGAGTTATTACAGAAAACTTCTTCCCCATTTCCCTGCCCTAAGAGAACCAGATGGGAGTCTCATCAAAGACCATTTGCTCTGTAAAAAAACAACCTATTAATAGAAAGAGTTAGAGGGAGCCACCAGAGATGATCATTAAGACAACCCTGGCTGAGACTACACTCAAGTATTTGGGTCTTTTGTGTAGCCTTATGTATTTCGACCAAGGGACTTTTTGAGGAAGAAATTACATCTTGGTATCTTGTTCTGTAGCTGCATCAGGAGATATGCACAAACAGGCAGTTTAATAGAAGGTAATACTAATTGAGAAGGGCTTGCAGGTTCTCAGAATAACACTGATTAATGTTTCTTCATTGGATCCTCCCTCAAGGAGATGAAATTCTTGTTAAAACTAAAATGGCCTCAGTAAGAATACAAGATGTAAGATCTTCTGCAACGGCTTGCCCTGTCACAAAAATGCTTCCTTTTCTTTCCATCTTTTAAAACTTTATTTCATTTTTATTCATTTAATGTCCTGATATGTGTATCTGGATGAGAATTTCTGGAGTTCTAAAGAGGGCATTAAATCATTTGGAGCTGGAATTATATGTAGTTGTATTCCACTCAACCAGGGTGATGGGAGCAGCAGGTGCTGTTGACTTCTGAAGGGTATCTCTGGCCTCAATGATCTTCATCAGCTATGCTGAACAGTAAGGAAGAAGCCTCTTAATTTTTATTTCATTTTATCTTGTATTTAACAGGAAGAATGGAGCAGTATAGTTTGAAAAACAAAAATAATGTTTTAACATTGAACTTTTTTGGGACGGATGGCTATAAGCCCTAAACTGTCCAGAAGAGTTCAGTTTACTTCCATTGTTCTGACATAATTATTTAAAAATGTCTTGGTTTGGTTGATAAATTATATAACTAGTTAATTGCAGAAGCATATCTATTTATCTTACACTTAAATTTTTTTTCGGTGACCAAGCCAAAAAGTTTTAACTTAATTTATTCATATAGTTGCAGGGTACAGACCCAAAGATCGCACAAACAATGTCCAAATAGAGAGTATGTATTAAGGTGCTGGAACTGCCAGGAAAGAAACAGATCTCACAGAGCAGACCAAAATGGATTTTTCAAGGGGAGTTTAAAGGCAAATATCACAGAAAAAAGTATATCACTTTTGGCAGTTACAGAAGGAAGTAAAGGAAGCAAGCAAAGCACCTTAACAGAAGTCAAAAACATAGTTAACCGGTTTTGGTCCTTTTCGATGAGAATTTTTATATATGTTTCAGTTAAAGTAAAGATGGTGCCACCTGAGATAAAATGGAGAAAACTTTGCCCCGCACTAAATATTTAAAAATATTAGGCAGGGTGGTGCATGCCTTTAATCCCAGCCTTTGAGATGCAAAGGCAGGCAGATCTTGATGAGTTTGAGTACAGCATGGTCCAGGATATCCAGGGCTGTTTCAAAGAAAAAAAAATCAGTTTCATAAAATACACACACACACACGCACGCACGCACACACTCATGCGCATGCGGGCTCGCATGGTGTGTGTGTGTGTGTGTGTGTGTGTGTGTGTGTGTGTTATTCCCAGGTAGAAGAACTCTATTACAAAAACAACCTCTCTAATTTCCTAGTGCAAAAAAAAAAGACTAGATCATTCAATTCAATGTAATTTCCTTTTTAATTTATATATTTAAGCTTCTTTTTATTTTATTTAAAGCCTTATATATCATTTTATTCAGGACTCACTGCAACTTTAGATACAGTAAAAGTTGTAGCTGCAATACAAAATTAAATCCCCAAATTTCAAGATTTTTAACTTAAAATTGGTTTTTTATCAATTGAAGAAAATTCTGGGGAAACAAAGTTGGAAACACTTCAGGAGAGCTTCTTGTACATGACAATTTTAAGACTCTTGTTTGTTTCTATTTTGCACCCTAGTCTCTAGGGAATATAACCAGATTGTGTCAGAGTGGAGAGAAAACTTGGAACAATGTGTGGAGTCTTTTTATTGCTAAAATTCAGAAATGACACTACTTTCTTCCACTCAAGACCTTCTGTACAAAACTAGTCACAATCAATGCCACAAACAGATATTTTCGACCTTATTACTGTGACAGAAGACGCCTCTTTTCGTTCTCTGTAGCTAATTTAAAAGTCCAGCATCTCAGGTTGTGCATAGTGTCTACTCTATAGTGGTTTGAATGAAAAATGTATTTCCATGGTCTCCCAGGTATTTGAGTGACTAGTTTCCATTTGGTGGTGTTGTTTGGAGGTGGGGTTGGGGTTTAGAAGGTGCAACTTTCCAGGAAGAGGTAAATCACTGTGGACATGATTTAACAGGCTAAATGTGTGAACCATTTTGCTTACTCTATTTATATTTCCTGTGTGGAGTTAAAATATGTAGCTTCCAGCTGTGCTGGTCTCCAAGCCTAGTGTTCACCACAATAGTTTCCTGCTAAGACTGGTGTACTTATCCCTATGGAACTCTAACCAACCCCCGGCCCCCTCAAACCCTTTCTTCTGTATGTATCCTTGGTCATTGTGTTTTGTAACAGTCATCGAAATATAACTAACACCACCTGTTTCTACAGTCAGGAAGGTTTCCCCCTCCCACCTTCAGTGTTATGCTGGACCCCAGTCTCAGGGAGACATTTTATTTTCTACTCTTCCCTGTGACAACTGCAAGAGGTTTTGGAAAAGTACATAGTTCTACATATAGGACTTTGTGATATGTTCTTCGTTGACCCTCGTTTCTTGATCTGCTGGGATGAAACTAGTTAAACACTAGTAATGGTAAGACAATAGGCAAGTGTTGCCTATGATTTTCGTGGTTTAGTCGCTATGCCGATATTTGATTAAGTCTAAAACTGCACTTCCAAACTTCCTTAGTAGTTACACGATGACATTTTAACCCATTTGTACTGCCGCTTATCTTATTTTACTTACTCTACATTGAGTGTGATAAAAATCTTGTTAGGGGAGATCTGTTTGTGTTGATTGCTCCAAAATCACCAGTACGGTTCCACCTCAGTGGAGAGAGTGGAGTCTCCATTCGGCTGACTGGGTGGAATAGAGATGTTCCTGACCAACTCTGAGAGAGTCAGAAGGACACAAACACAGAGGAGGAAGTAGAGGGGCCAAGGGATTGCTGGGTCCTCTTGATCCAGCAAGTAGAAGGGGGCAGGATCATGTCTCAGTTGTTCTATGAATCTTTCAGGTTTCCCCCTAGTATTCATCCCTGGGCTTTATTTTTTAATAAAATGATTTTAAAAACCGCAATATCTGGCACCCAACAATGTGGTGACATCACACTACTGCTTTTAAAAGCTCCACTTCCCTGCATGTCCCTGTGTCACCATGAGTCACCAGGCATTCACACCAAGAGCTTTTACCTGTTTGGGTCTGCACAGCCACCTGCTCGATCTGTAACAATCTGAGTCAGCTGCTCATTTCTGGCACCATCATTCAGATAGCTATGGACCACCAATGAAGCATCCTAGCCAAGCAAGCAGGCCTCTGCACATTTTCCCCATTTGTGCGGCTTTCCTTACCCTCCCTGCATAGCCAGGCACACATACTTGGCCAGAGTGAAGCAATCAAGGCCCTACCCACCAGGACAGTCTAGAAAGGACATCACAAGTGTCAAGCTGAGCATAACTAGTCTAGTGACTGGCCATCTTCCAAACTTCCAACATGCTCCCCACCTGCCAAGGCCACAACTGGGGTTTTGTTTTCTTATACTGCTGCTACCTCAGCCAAAAGCTGCTAATGGGACTAGCCTTGCACACCCTTTTGAGCAGCTGCAAGTAGGCACCTCTAGCAGCATGTGGGGCAGTGCTGTCCCACATTGCTGTGTCCTAGCCTAGCTAGGTGGGTTTCTCCTAACAAATTCTCTGCATGAGCTCTAGCAGAGCACTAACACAGGTAGCTCAGAACACGCAGCTGCCTCCAGCACCACCAATGCACCGCCACCTAGGCCCGGAACTCATGTGTGCCTGCCTGGTCCCTAAACTTCCAGGTTTAGAACCAGAGCTGTTGGTTGCTCTTGCACTCAACTTTCCCTTATTAGCAGCTCCCCTCCTGCCTGGGTGCCACACCTGTGATAGAGGAGGGTCATCTGTCTATTGTTACTTTCATTGGTTAATAAAGAAACTGCCTTGGCCTTTTTGATAGGCCAGCCCTTAGGTGGGTGGAGTAGACAGAACAGAATTGTGGGAGAAAGAAAGCAGAGGCAGGCAGACGCCATGAGTCTCCTCTCTGAGACAGTTGCAGGCTAGAATCCTCCTGGTAAGCCACCACCTCGTGGTGCTACACAGATTATTAGAAATGGGTTAGATCAATATGTAAGAGTTAGCCAATAAGAGGCTACAGATAATGGGCCAAGCAGTGTTTAAATGAATACAGTTTCCGTGTAAGTATTTTGGGTAAAGCTAGCCGAGCAGGTGGTGGGAAGCGGCCCGTCGTTCCTTCTACAGAGTGGCGCCCAACATGGTAACTAAATCCACTTAAAAACCTGAGAGGGCTTAAAAGTAAGGAAAAGAGAGTTTAACACAGCTTTTTGCTGTCTACTAGGATGTGCTGTAGAGAGATTTCCTGATTCAGCAACAGCAGTACAAAAAAAAAGCTGTGCCATTTTAAACCACAGCTTCCTGGGTCCTGCTGCTGGTGCAAACTCCGGATATGGAGCATTTCAGGGTCCAGACGTTTGTGTGCCCACTTGAGGTCAGGAAGAAAGTTCTCTGAGACCATGCCAGTGGCTCAGTGCTCCCTGCCTGCACCTGGGCAGACGGCAGAATCAGGCTTAGGCAGGCGGGAGAGCATGGCGGATTTCTGCCGCCATACAGGGAGATGTTTCCAGGCTGCGCAGTGCTCTGCATGTCAGATTTGGATGTAACTTGAATGAAAAGAGTTTCTGTGCTGCACGCTCAGTCTCAGAATTAAACTGCTTAGTGCAGCTCCAATGTGGACCTGCTGTGTGCCTGGAAATGTGAGAGGCTCTGAGGCTGGAGAGGCTCTGACTCTGCTCCACCACTAAACTGTGCTGACCTCAGGCAGGAAGGATCATAATTATCATAATAAAAGTGCAGTTAATGTTTAGGCTGGGCAGAAAATAGGTGGTACCGTATTACCTCTACCTGGTGCAACTTAAGTTTTTAAGAACTGCTTAGCATATTAAGAAGTGCTCCTGGATACTAAAAAAATTACTATGTTACATGCAGGGCCGGCTTGTTGGGGTTTCCGTCCACCCTCCCCCCCCGGCCCCCCACAACCGGCAAATCCCAAAGAAAATCACACAGAGTCTACATTAGGTTATAAACTGATTGGCCCATTAGATCAGGCTACTTATTAGCTCTTACAATTTATGTTACCCCATTATCCTTATCTATGTTAGCCACATGGCTCAGCACCTTTTCCAGCGGGGCATCTTACATCTTTCCTCTCTGGTGGTCTGGGCAGAACTGACAGAGGGAGCTTCTTTCTCTCTAGCCTTCTCCTATTCTCATTGTCCCACCTCTACTTCCTGTCTGGTTGACCCACCTATACTTCCTGCCTGGCTAATCAGCGTTTTATTAAAATACATGATTGACAGAATACAATTCTCCCACACTACACCTGTTCCCGTTGGCGCAGTCCAACATCATCACTGCAGCTGATAGTCATCACTCTGCTCTGTCTACACTATCAGTGTCATCAGAGCTGTTACGACACATGGGAATTTTTAAATGAAGAATTAGGTTTTAAAATAAAAAGTAGGAAACTCTTTCCCAAGTTCGGAATTGGAGGTTTCACAATGCAGGGAGCTAGGACCTTGTTTACTGCTACTATGGAGATCGTGCAAATGGAAAAAGAATTAATGAGGTGATAAACAACTAAGTGGGGATTGGCACTATGTTAGCCATAATTATTATCAGTTTGGTAATTCTAATTTTATCTTTAAAAAGTAGTTTCATAACTGTGTGAAATATGATCATTTGACTGCAAAGGCTCAAGCTTCAGAAGGACTTACTACTGATAAGATACAAGCCCTAGGAAGACTCATTAATGAAATAAGGAAAATATTTAGATAGAAACATAGGAATTTAGAGAAGAACCTGCCACACCATTGCATTATGAAATTTAAGAGTAGCAACCCAAGGATATTAGAAAAACAACCTCAATATGTCAAGTTATCATAAGAGAATTACCACAGACAGGCACATCCAAAACTATGCAGAAGCTAAATGGAATCCTGTCAAAATACTACATTTGAAGAGATTTAAGGAAGCAATACATTCATATAGTTCACATTCACCTCTTTTGAAGTAGATGTTAAATTCACAGACAATGAGGAATAGAATTGTTCCGCAAGACTTGAGAGATATAGTTACAGCAATATTGGAAGCTGGTCCTCAGTCACAATGGAAAACATGATGGAGAGAGGAAGCTAGCATCATATAACAATGCAGTAGGTATAGAAGTAATGAAATTTCCCAACACCAGTTTCTTGGTAATGACAAGTATGCTGATTTGCAGAGACAGTTTATATTTGATGATCATACCTTGGCTTTGTGCTGTACAGGATCTTTGAATGCTTGGAACAGGGTTGGAGATTTAGGGAAGAGGCCTGATTCATTTAATAAAATTATACAAGGCCTTCACTGATTTTTTTTGTTTTACAAATATTGACTTCAGCTGTATAAAGAAGGGTATCATATCATTAATGTAGATAAGTATTACTTAAATGTTTGCATGTTGAAAATGGCAATTCACAATGCAAAAGTGGAACCAGTCTTCTAAAGACAAGATCAGCACCCGTAGGTGAAGGATTCAAACTACAGTCCATATTGGAGCTCATATTCATAATAATACTTGGATAGGAGAGGTGATTTCCAAAAACTTTAATAAAAATCAAAAGGCCAAAAGTTTTAATTGTGGTACAGAAGGTCATCTAAAAAGAGACCGTAGGCAAGGTGATTCTAGAAACAATGATTTTTTTTTCTAGAGATAATCCAATCAACAAGGGACTGGTAAGGAAACCCTCTGTCTTGGGAAATGTCATAGGGGGTCTCTCACAGGCTCAATGTCAAATTTGACTCAATTATTCCCTGTCAAATGGAAGAAACTCCTCCACAATTAAAAAAAATTAATGCCTATTATTAAAAATCATACTTCTCTGGATGACAGAACAGCATCAGTGGAAAAAACAAAAATTTCAGGGCTAGCATAAAACAAATATTTTGAAAACTTCAATTAATGACCAAAGACAAAAGCTAAGAAATGTGCATAAATATAATTGGAATTGAATATTTAGTTGACACAGGTTCAGATGTAACAATCATTTAAACAAATCTTACCAATCTTGACTTTCAGATTGGCCTCTTTAGGAGGTAAATGTTCAACTTCTTGGTATTGAAATGTTATCTTAGATAAACGAAAATACAAAATGTGTTGAGTGTTATAAACCTATAGGGACAGTTAAGAAAATTAAAAACATATGTGGCTAACATAGCAGTGAATTTATGTGCACATGATTTGTTACAACAATGGAAAACATGGATTAATATTACTGTAATTTTAGAAACAAAGCATAAAATAATGAATGCTTCTGAGAGAAAATTTAAAAGATATTTTCATGAAAAGCCTTTGTTGTATATAATCAAGGAACAAGAACTGTGCTCTTTCAAAGGTACCAACAGCCCTACTTTTGAAATGGTTAACTTAAAACCTGTAAGGTTTGAACAATGACAGCTGACCTCAGAAAAATTACAGGCACTAGAATAGTGGGTACAGGAGCAGCTAAGGGCTCAACATATTTAAGAACCAACCAGTCCTTGGAATTCTCCTATACTTGTCTTTAAAGAGAAATCTGTAAAATGGAGAATGTTAACAGATATAAGAGCCATAAATAAGATGATTCAGCAAATGATCTCTTTAAAGCCTGGAATTCCCTTGCCTTTTCTATTATTGAAAGGATGGTCTATTATAGTGACTGATTTAAAGATTACTCTTTTACTATACCTTTTCAAGAAGATGATAGTGAAAAATTTGCTTTCTTGTACCCTACTTATAATAATTCTCAGTATGTTAAAAAGTATCACTTAGAAATTCATTCACAAGGAATGTGAAGTAGCCCCATCTTGTGTCAATACTTTGTACAATAGTCATAGTAAATAGCTCATAAGCAGTTTCATCAATCTATAATTTACCATTATATGGAGTACATCTTACCAGTTGATAAATAATCAGAAACTTTAGAAAATTGTTTAAAGAAGTAAAAAGAAAATTCCTTGGCCTTGTTATGGGTTAAAAATTGCTCCTGCAAAAAAAATGCAGAGAAGATACCCTATTAGTTTCCTAGAATATAAGACAGGTTTAAAAAAAAAGACTCAATACAGATGAAATAAATCAAGACAGATCAATTATGAACTTAAAATGAATTTTAAAAATTACTGGGAGATAGTAACTGGTTATGGTCTACAAATGGATTGATAACTCAAGAACTAAGAAATTCATTTCAATCCTTACAAGGTGACAAGAACTTAAATAATTCAAGAAAATAATTATCTGAGACTGAGAGAGAATATGCTCTAATAATAAAAAAAAAAAAAACTATGGAAACACTTGTGGTTTGGTTGGTTCCAGAGCATGATTCTATCCTCGTCATTCTATCCACTATGCATTATCCTACAGGAGTTCCAATGCAGAGAGCTTATCGTTTAAAATAATAATATCCTTTAAAATAAATTCTGAAATATTATCATATTTTAGAATCAATATTTTTGCCACACAGAGTAAAAAATTAAAAATTGATGTATAAAAAGTTTCTGAATTGATTCTGAAAGTAAAATTGAGACTTCATCAAGTAGAAATAGACCAAGCAGAAATTGTAGTACCTTTTACTAATCCTGACATTTCTTAATTATGGGCAAGAAAAAGAACATTGTCAATGAGCTTGTGGTAAGTTCATGGGACAGAACAGCATCAAATAATCAAGAAGAAAGATACTTCATTTTCTAAAACAAACTAACTGAATTCTTCCTCACATTGTGCAAGTAACACAAATTTCTGGATCCCTTCCACATATACTGATGCAAATAAATCAGGAAAGGCAGGTTAAATGAGGAAAAATGAGTAAAGTGGCTCAAAATCCTTTTGATTCTGTTCAAAACTCAGAATTATATTCTATTCTCATGGTATTATATTTTTGATGTTTCAGAACCTCTTAATATAGTTGCTGACACTAAATATGGAAAAAGAGTTGTTTTACAGATTGAAACCACTGAGCTTATTCCAGATGATTCAGACTCAAATTTGCTATTTATTCAAGAAATAAAAATCATCACTTGTATGTATAACATATATATTCCATATAAGTCTGCTAAGCCTCTAATACAATGTAATGATGAAATTGATCCGCTATTGGTAGGAAATGTGCTAAAAGCCTCAGAATTTCATAATAAACACTATGTTAACACCTAAAGTTTGAAGAAAATATTTCTATAACTTATCTCAAAGCCAAGGAAATAATGAAGAAATGCCCTACTTGTTCAGTATATAACCAAACTCACTACCTGCAGGAAGTAGACCAAAAGTGTACTAAAATAAATGAAATTTGCCAAATGTATGTGTTACATTTTGCAGAGCTTGGAAAATTGATGTGTATTCACCATACCATAGATTCCTATTCAGGATTCCAATGGGCATCGGTTTTAAGTTCTGAAAAGGCTGATTCTTTAATTGCATACTTATGATAAGTTATGGCCACCATGGGAAAGCCTGTACTTAAAGAAGGGAGCTTAGATTCACAGATCTCTTCCTGAAAAGAAAAAAAGGTGATTTAGGAATGATAGGATGAAAGGGCAAATATAATTATACCTACTTTAAGCTAAAGAGCAACTATTACTCTCAAATGCTGTTATAAATTTTGAATATGATAAAAATTTAAGGATAACTTTAATAAAATACACCCTATATATTTCATCTCTTGTTTATGTTACTTTGGCATATTGTTAAAAATATAAGGTTATTTTTTGTTATACTGTATAAAACTTTCTACTCTTGTTTAAGATGTTTTTGAGTGCTGACAAATTTAAGGTTATTTTTGTTATACAGTATTATATGTTTCTATGTCTTGTTTACTGTATTATACCTATGTAGTACATTTAAAAATAAAAGTTCCAGTCCTTGAAAACTATTTAGGATAATAAAGAAATACAGGTTAGTACTTTGTCATCTATAACAATCAAACTTACAGTCATGTTGGATATATTTCCTAAGTCAATCACAGACATTATAAATAGATCTTTAAACCTGCAGGACCTACAGAATATGACATTTTAGTAATGTAAGTCTTTTCTTGACAATGAGACATGTCTGCTCCTGGAAGCACCAATTTACTCTAAAAGAGAATAGCAAGCATAAAAAAAAAAAAAAAAACTTCTATATGGAGTTTGCTCTTATGTGTGACAAAGTTAACAGATAAACAAAGAAACAGTCCTTTCCTTGATTATTGACAATATTCTATCCAAATTGGATAAACAAGGCACAAGAGATGGTGCCTGAAAACTTTGCCAAGAAAAGGTGGTGCATCCTTTCAAAATTTCTGCAAAAGTCTGTCAGATATTCTAGGCCTTTAGGCTGAAAATGGGTGATATAACATTGCATAGAAACCTGGGTTGACAACTCAGGACGTGAGCTATTTTTTGTCATTTCTCATAGTTATGGAAATTTATTGTTTTTCATTTCCTGTTTTCTCAGGTAATGAATGGTATGTCTTTCTTGGGTCTTTTATGGGGTAAAAGACTAGACAGTTATAATTACAGTTTTCTTTTGTCATAATAAACTTTGTATTCACGAAGAGAAGACAGGTAATAGATTATTTTCTTTGAATGGACTAGACATTGTCGATGTTGTTTGTATTAGATAATTGTCCTTATTGTATATATTTTTATTTGTTAAAGTATATACTTTTTTTTCCTATTTTAACAATACCTAAAAATTGTTATTTCTGTATATAGTTTTACTATGTAAAGGTAAAACCTTTTCTTCTTTCCTTCTTTCTTTTATTTTTATACAAAAACGGAAAATGTTGGCACTAAACTGTTGGTGTTGATTGTTTAGAGACCATCAATAGATTCCAACCTCAATTAAGAGTGTAGTCCATATTCAGTTGGCAAAGATGGACAAAGGAGTATCCTGACCGACTCAGAGGCAGACAGAAGAACCCATGGAGGAGAAAGATGAGAGGCTTGAGGGTTTTGAAGTCCTTCGATTCAGGAAGTAGAGAACAACATAATTGTGCTTTGGTCACTCTGTGGATATCTTAGGATTTGTTACCCAATATTTATCTCTGAGCTTAATTTTTAATAAGACAGTCAAAGAATTCACAATAGAATATTAGCAATAATTTTATGTTATAGCTATATTATACTAAATTTTATTTATTCAATTATTAAAGATGTTGCTGCTCATATCTTTTGAAGATTGATCATCCATGTAAAATTTTCCTCTATTACTGAAAATATTTTAACTTGTAGTTTTGTTTGTTGTTTTTCATTTGTTCATTCAAATGGTTACAATAGGTTTCAGATTATTATTTTATTACAGAAGGTATTTGAGAGTGAGGCAAAATTTTCATATAGTTAAAGTAATAGTTCCTATGTTTTGATAACTATTAAAAATTCTTCCATTGTGTGTAGATTTTGATATTGAAAGAAAATATCATGTAATAGAAGTAGTTTCCTTTTTTGAAGTGTTGCTACCCTTTAAATGATATAAATAAAACTTTGGATTTTTAAAAATTATTATTTGGTTTAGGTCTAGTATCTTTTTGTAAATATTTATTTTGAAAGTTTGCAAATTAAATTTTTTTATACTTCATATTTTTCTTGAAAGCATTTAAGAATGATTATCTATTTTGCATATGAATAAATTTTGACACCTTTATTGATTGCATAAATTAGCTTTGGGTTGTTTTTCTCTTAATAGTTACAATTTCTATGTCATGATTCACTCCATCTCTGGATACCAAAATGAAAGAAAATAAAACATGTTTTAAGCAGATATTTTAAGTCAGGCATGGTGACATAATTTTAGCACTTGGGAGACAGAGGCAGGTGAATCTCTGTTAATACCAAACAAGCGTGATTTATATAGTGAATTTCAGGAAAACTAGAGTTAAATGTGAGACCTAGTCACAAAAAGAAACACAAAACAGGTTTCATTGTAGTAGAGATTACCTTTGAATTCCATATGTATCCAGCACTGATCTTGAATTTCTGTTCTTCCTTACTATGCCCATCAAGACCTGGGTTTAGAAGCCTTTTGTTACCAACAATAGACAGGGTAGAGTTTTAGTTTTAATATTACTTTCCAGTAAAACAATGGCTAATTACAAAAATTTAAATTTGTGTAGCTACCTTTCTGTTTAATATTTTTTTGCCTCTAAACATGGTTTTTCACTAGTATTTCCACAGTATTGAAAATATTATCTCTGTTTAGGCATGATTCCAAAACATATAGCCCAATTTATGGTTTATTTTAATCAATTACTAAAACACCTAAATGTTTGATTACTTATTTTCAATTTTAAATATTTTAAGCATCTCTTTGTAAAATGTCAACTCTATAAGTGGGTCCTCACTTATAGAGCGATTTTTAAATATATATTAACTATTCTAGTTTACTTGAATTTGTCCAGTACTCTCATTAGAGTATTAACTGGGCAACTGGCCAGAAACTTACATTGGAATATTTAATTATCACAGTTGCTAAAATAATTAGATAATATATTGCTATTTTTTACTTAAACTTCATCCTCAAGATATGTTATCTGACAGTGTAAAACCCCAAACCACAACCCTCTGCACTTAAAAATCTAAACTTATAATTCTTAAACTTTATGAATAAGAGTATGTCTATACTAGATATTATAGACTAAGTAGAGTGCTCAGTTAATGTTGAATGCTTGATCTCAGAACTAAGCCATATATTCTGATCAGTATGTTTTATCCTGGAGCTCAGAAACATGCTGGTGATTTATTTCTTCTAATGAAACTAGGAAACAATAATAAGTTTGCAAAACTGTTGGGACTGTAAATATCTTTTTAAACCTGAGCTAAGGTTCTTTTGTTCTCTAATGCCCTTCTTCGCAGAGTCAGGGAAATAATTGCTTTTATAGACTACTACTCTGAGGATTTCTTCTGCCTATAGACAGGCATCAACAGATGACTGTCTGCAGGCACTTGCCTGGGGAAAGCTTTTGAATGTCAATGTAAATGAGGGCAACTTTCTCAAACGTAGTTTACTGGCATGATCCTTCCAGGCACAGGTATATTTTAAGATAGGGGAGCCACACATTGTGTCAGTAAGTTGAAGTTCATCGTTGCAAGGAAATAGTTTTCAAACTCGATAAAGATTGCTTTACAGTGTCTTTATAGAAAGCATAATACAAACAATCTTAGTAGGAAAATAAAAATGTGATAAATTATTGCTTTGATTTTTAAAGTAGTCACGTATTAAAAGAATAGTTTCCTCTTTTCTAACGTATTTTGACCAAGGTGAATAAAAAAATTTGAAACAATAGTCACAATAATTATTAGATTGTGCTAAATATTGGATTGTTGAACTTCAGCAATCATTTAAAAGTCATTTTGAATATGTCCATTTTGTTGAAAAATATTTTTAAAATTCTAGGAACAGAATTCCAAACTGGCAACACTTGCATTTCCTTCATCTGTTCCGTTCCATCTTCCAAAGAAACAGAACATATTTCTAATAACTTAGGACCCAGCCACCTGCCATTCTAATAAGTGTTTTCTTCTTCACAAGTTAAATGATGTGCTAATTAGCTGTTAAGTTTTAGGGTAGGAGGTTGACAAATCGAAATGATAATGTGTCACGGTGAAAAACATAACATAATTTCTTCTTGTTTATTTGCATTCATTTTGACTATTCCTGATGGGACAAAATTGAGTGAAAATGTTGTGTTAAGAAGAAACATTGTCTCCTTTCAGATAACTATTTGTATGAAGGTCTATGAAACATAGGCAAGGTCTCAATGAAATTGTCTCCACTATATTTGAAAAAAATCAATACCAGGGCCAAAGATATGGAACAAAAATAGAGAATTATATCAATTCTCCATCAAATTTGAAGAATTATTTCTTTTTAAATCAGAAATTTCACTTTAAAGGAGTATCTTATTAAATCACAAACTTCACCTTTTCATATTATACATTTATCAAAGTGATAAAGAGGTCCTCGATTTCCTCTCTCCTCAAGCACAGTCTTGTGCCTTATAAAGACTATGCATAATGGTATAGGGAGCCTTCAAGAGTTTAATTAGAGCCAGCAAGGGATGCAAGAATACATGTATTAGTGAAACAGAAGCCCAAGAAGAGTAGTAATGGTCCTTAACCTGCCTCAAATGAGGTTTATTTTCCTCCTCTCACTGCTTCTTCCCCTTAAGTCTTCCCCAAAAACGAAAGTATCTAAGGAAAAAATTATAATCTTGAAAGTTTATTTCATCTAGCGTGAATATGTATAGAAGTTAAATATCCCTGAAGTGAAAATATTGATTAGAAGGAAGGGTAAGAGTGCTATATATTAGCCTGGTGAGGAAGTTCTTGATTTTGTTTTGAGCTGGTCCAGCTAGTGGACCATCACCATCTCCCATACTTTACATTCTGCTGTCAGGACAATTCACTGATTCAACTAAGGCTAAGGTTTGTTAATGTCTTTACATAATAAAAGCAAATTGATCATCTGGCTTAAGGGACCCGAGCAAACTCACCTACTTTTCTGTATGTCTTGTGTTTTTCCATAGGTAGAGAGGGTTGTAGATCATTCAGTCTCAGAATTAACCTCTTACCTAACAGAAGGAAAGAGAATCATTATAGCATTATATTTCTTTAGAGATATTGAAGAAAATATGCATTGTGATCAATATATTATTAACGACGTATTAAAAAAAACTGTAAAGATTTCACAACTAGGACGCTTTGTTAGAAGGGAAGACTTGGACAAAAACTTCAGTTTGAATCTCGAATACCCCCCAAAATTTGTATGTTAAATGCTTGGACTATAGTTGATGCCACTCTTGTGCAGTGATTTGTTTTACAAAATATACATACACGTCTACTCAACCCAAACAGGGATCCTATGGCAAACCAAAGTACAGATACCACTGAAGTCCAAATTGGTAAACCAATGAATTTTCTATTGCTTATGATCATAAATATTAATGAGATGGTACTTACAGGAGAATAAATGACTCAAAGACAACTGCTTTACCAAGGCCCACTCTAGCATGACTGAGAGCAGATGAAAGGTTGGAAATTTGGAGCACATTATATAGTCTGCAGGCAGTTATACAGGTTGGAGAGTTTCTGTCTTTGCTCGGGTCTAAATCTTTCTAATTCTCAGCTAGTTTCTGCTTCTTCTAGACAGCTCATCAGTGCTCAGACTTCACTACAGCTCAGCTTTACTGAGAATCTGTTTAGAAATTGTACATCTGAACTACATTCTGGGGTTTAAAAGATTCCCATGGTTGTGTAGTGTGTACTTTATCTACTGAGCTTCTCCCTAGCCCTGAGAAACATGCTTTGAAGTAAATTTGCCTGGTCTATCATTTTTCAGATTACAATAAAAGGAGGCTGCAAGGAAAAATATAGGGGACTGAGCCTGAGCTCAAGGTACAATTCTTCCATCCAAATACTTGGAAGGTAGAGATAGGAGGATGAGGATTTTAAGGTTAGCTTGATCCTGTTTGACTGCACAAGAGACAAGAAATCTCAAAAAAGGAGGAGGAGCAAAAAATAAGAGAAACGGAAAAAAGAAAGAAAGGAAAGAGAAAAAGAGAGAGAGAGAAAGAAAGAGAAAGAAGAAGAAGGGTAGAGTTAGCCTAGATTAATTTTAACTATTTTTAAAATACTGGAGAAAATAGAAAGAAACATAATTTCTGATACATTCCTTTAATATCACTGGAATCATAATACCTGGTAGAAGACACTTAAGGGGTAAAAGATTTATTTCGGTTCAAGATTTAGAGGTTTTTAGTCCATCATTGTAAGGGAAGAAATGATAGAAAACCTGAGATCTAATAGTGTGATCAAGTAGCAGAAAGTATTATAACATTTTATATGGACCAGAAGCACATAGCCAGTCACGAACTAAGGAATGATAATGATAAATATAACATTTATATTAATTAATATTGATAAAATATCAATATTATAAATATTAATAATAAATATTCATTTTCAATGCTTATAATAAAGAAATAATGATGTCACATTAGAAATTGAAGACAGGAATATACCTGTAAAAGTTACGTGCTTGTGTAAAATTGTAAAATTGAAATTAATTTTAGAATCCTTAAAAAAGTAAATTTATAGTAATTGGAAGAGATTTTTCAGAAAATATATGATGCAGACAAGTAATTTATTAACAGATGGAATACATAAAATCTAAACTCTGTATCAAAATTTATAAATGCCCAATATGTTATTATTGTTATTATTATTATTATCATGAAATAAAAATGGTTCAAAATATAAATAGAAAGAGATATCAAAATTATTAAAAATAATTGATAATAGTGAGAAAAGAAAGCTGTAATTCAATTTATGTGTTTTAAAATAGAAACTTTCAAAGAAAAAGAAACAATATCCTCAAATTTTAAGTAAAGAAATTAGTTGATAGGGAAGAAAATAGTTTAGTGATTGAAACTGTTGCACTGAAAATTTTAACCCACAGATAAATTTGTAAAAATATTTAACTCAGAACATAAAGAAATCAGGGATGTATACATATATTCATAGACGCAGGTGCACCTAAGCATAGCCACTGTACCAAGAAGAGTGCTTTAAAGTGAAGCCAGGGAAAGCAAGTGGAAGACTATTAGAACAAAGCAGGTGGAAGGCTCCAGAGAATTGTCACCAAAGACAAAAATGGAAGCACACACAGAAACATTGGTAGATAGCTCAAGGTGTTTACTGTGTTGAGAACTTGTAATGTTTAGCAGTGTTACAAAGGAGGGATTACAGGGAGTAAAGGAAATGAGAGCAGATGCATAGATGAAAAGTTAAAAGATCAAAACAACTAGAAAAAGAATGTCAGTCAAGCAACTTAATTTATGCACCAAGAATAAGTATATGGATCTGAAGAGTTATTTATAATAGCTTGAAATTTTAATATCGATTGAAAAATTTATGACATAAATGAATCGGAGGGATTATTAGGAGTGTTTTGAGATTTCTTCTTAAATATGCAAGACTGAAAATTCAGAACACAGAAACCTGTCATTGAGAAATTTGCTTGCATCCTCCTGACAAAAAGTAAGCATACTGAGTTTCTACTTCTGGCACTAGAATCAGGAACAGGCTGGGCCAGCAGGACCTCTTTTTTCACTTATTTTAAATAGAATTTTAATACCGATAGTGCTGAGCAGAAATAGAAAGCAAATCACTTTACATTCTGTAAAATGGCAGTAATCTAGCCAGTTTAATAATGACTCTAATTATGAAATAATTACATATATAAAATCATTTCTCCAAGCAACATAAATAGAAAATGTATCAAAATAACTTTAAGAAAATGAAACTAAATAAAAAGGTAAACCCAAAGAAAAACATACATTTATCCTGCTGGATATTGGAAGCAGAAAAGATCGCCCGGACAAAAGTGGGGAGCATGGGGTGGGGTGGGGTGAAGAAAAGAAGAGAGGAGTAGAGAGAAGGGAGAAGGGGAGGATTGGGGAGAGCTTGGGAGAATGGGATGTTTGAGATGGAGGAAGAGTGGATATGGGAGTAGGGAAAAAGATACTTTATTTAAAGGAGCCACTTTAGAGTTGGCAAGAGACTTGGCTCTAGAGCAGTTCCCAGGTGTCCAAGGAGATGTCCCCAGCTAGGTACTGGGGCAGCAGAGGAGCGGGTGCCTCATCCCATAGCCACACTGATGAATATCTTGCATATAACCATAGAACCTTCATCCCGCGATGGATGGAGATAGAGACAGAGAACCACCTTGGAGCACTGGGCTGAGCTCCCAAGGTCCAGATGAAGAACAGAAGGAGGGAGAATATGAGAAAGTAAGTCAGGACATGGAGGGGTGCGTCCACCCACTGAGATGGTGCAACTGAGCTCATGGAAGCTCACCAAGATCAGATGGACTGGGACTGAATGAGCATGTGATCAAAGCAGACTCTCTGAATGTGGCTGACAATGAGGGCGGACTGAGAAGCCAATGATAATGTCAATGGGTTTTGATTCTCCTGCATGTACCAGATTTTTGGGAGCCTAGTCTGTTTGAATGCTCATCTTCCTAGACCTGGATGGAGGTGGGAGGGCCTTGGACTTCCCACAGGGCAGGGCATCCTGACTTCTCTTAGGACTGAAGTGGGAGGGGGAGGGAGGAGAGTGGAAGAGAAATAGGAAGAGGGGAGGAGGTGGAAATTTAATAAATAAATAAATTTTTAAAAATTAGAAAAGAAAATGAAGACAATATAATTATTATTACTATTATTAGCAATCATTATAAGAAAACAGAAAAGAAAGTTTGTCCCTGTCCTCTGCTAAGAATCCTGTCTTGAAATATTTGACCAGTCTTTTCCCAGCTTGAGGTTTCTACTAAAGTGCCTCTTTCTTAGCAAGATATTCATTTATCACCTAACACTCATATATAACATATTTTCTTCCTAGGTGCTACATACCTTTCATTGTTTCTTTGTTTCTTTAACATGCTATTATGTAGGAGGGTCTTCTTCCGATGTGTTGTTTTCATTGGTCAAATAAACAAACTGCCTTGGCTTTTTGATAGGACAATAGCTTAGATAGGCAGAGTAGACAGAACAGAATTCTGGGAGGAAAAAAGCAGTGAGGCAGACACCACGGCTCTTTTCTTGGAGACGGATGTAGTTTATACACATCCCAGTAAGCCACAGTCACCTGGTGATAAACAGATTAATAGAAATTGGTTAAAACAATATGTGAGAGTTAGCCAAGAAGGGGCTAGATACTATGGGCCAGGCAGTTTTTAAATGAATACAATTTGTGTGTTGTTATTTCCAGGTATAAGCTAGGTAGCTAGGCGGCAGGCCAGGTGGCAGGACCACAGCCCGCAGCTCCTTTTACAACAATGCGAAGCAAATGATTTCAGTTAAGGTTATCTGAGTCATATACCTGCTCTCACAAACTTAGAACAGTATTTGAAAAATCAATAGATGTATGATTGAATAGATAAAAATTAGTTTATAAAAAAATCACAAGACATAGACAAAACTACAGAGTATAAATATTTCAAATTTTACCCAATTAATTAGTAGATAAAGCAAAGCATGTATTCATAAACATTCTATTTTTAACTTCAATTAGAAAGTGTTATAGGAAGGAAAGTAACAGACAAAATGGTCAGATACATTATGGCTATTATTATTAAATTAATGAGAAGGAGAAAACTTTGAGAAATAGTAAGATAAAATTTCCCCATAAGAGGTTTTCATGCTTTGCAAGGCAGAATGGTAAGTAAAACAGAATACTTATTCTTGAGTGAGATATTGGTGCTGATAATGGTAGGGTAAATATAAAATATGTGCATACAATAAAATACCATAGTTATCTATTCAGGTAGTCAATGAGTAACACTTTGAGTTGGAAAAGGGCTGATCTCGTAATCAAACATTTACTAAAAATTATGACCATCATGAATATATCTGTACAAATAAAGATAGACAATGTTCCAGCATACATCTCTAAGACAATGAAACATTTTTTGCTTATTATACTATAAAGCATATTGCAGGTATACCACACAGTCTTATAGAGCAGGCAGTTATAAAAAGATCAAAAGGATATGTTAAATAATCAAAAAGGGATGATAAAGACCCCAAGAAGTAGATTGCATAATGTTTTATTAACTTTGAACTTTCTATATGCTAATGAGAAAAAACAGCAGCTGCAGAGAGACAGTAAATAGTAGAAAAAAAATATGGAATTAAATCAGTCAACATTCTTTGACAATATACTGACCTCAGATGAAACCCAGAACATGAGTTACATTGGGGAAGAGTTTTTGCTTTTGTTTTCATGGGAGAAGAAAAGTTATGGATACCATCAAAATTGATAAAGTTTCGGTTTGAACAAGAGACACTTTTTAATTAGAAGAGATGATAGTGCATTAAACGATATAGCCATTTAATCCAAAATAACCTATAAAACTAACAAATGCTTTTCGTTTGCTCAGAAACAACTTGCCAAAAAAGAAATTCCCCAAAATTAGTGTTGGGGAAGGGTTTTGCTTTTGTCTATTCAGGATAACAAAGGTCAGTGAAGGAATTCAAAGACCACTGGACAAATAAAACATCAGAAGGAGAATAACAAATCATTGAGAAGAAAAATTCCGATAAAAGAATAAACTAGCTTATTGGTAAATTACATTTCTAACAGGATAAAATTTCATAAATCTTCTCAAATGTTTGTTTCTGCTGTTCTCTACAGACATACAAAACAAATGGTCTCCTTGGAGACCTAGTCCGATTAATGATTAAAGCTGACTTTGGAGTTATAGTGTGGCTCTCTCCTTCTCTAAACCCAAGCATGCTTATTAAAGAAAATTCCAAAATCTCTGGTCATGTCAGAAAAGACACATGATAGAGTACAGAAGAAAAACAAATCTTTAAGGAATATATTATTGCTACTAATGTCATAATCTTTTAGTTTTAGATAGACTCTATAACAGCTTTTCTTAATGTATAAATATCATCTCAAATTTTATAATATCAATAAATATATACACATATAAATTTATATTAAACTTGTCACTATATTAATGGTCACATAGAGTACTAACTCTAGATAAAGGTTTTGTCTACCTTCCTCCTTTCAGGTTTGAGTCTCTATCAGTTTTTTGCACTAAACCAGGAGCACACATAACAGCAACCTTTGAAGTCTCCAGGAGGAGAATGGGGCCCCATAATGATATCTCCTGCACTATGGCAACACCACTAAGCTGAAAACACCACCTAAATATCGGCTTCGGGACATAAACTACAGAAAAATTTTGAGTTGGCTAGCTAAGATGGTCCAGCATCATAGACTACTTTAGCCAGGTTTCAGACAAGCCCTGCACTTTCCCATTACACAAAGACTGGACAACAAATAATACACATACCTCTACAAGAACTTGATAAATAAATTAATTTTTTTCTTTTCAGAATCTCCTAAAAATGCAATCATGCCCAGACATCAGAAAGTAAATTTAAAAATAAAACAACCACATTCCCAAGAAGTGGGGTGGGTGGTTTTGGTTGTTCAATAGGTTGTGGATATTTGTCACTATTTAGTGGAGTTGGTTATAAGTTATTATTGGTTATAGTCAGGAAAAAAGTTGAACAATGGAGATTTTATTCAGAGTTGTTCTTTCAAAGAAAAGAAAAAGGGGATACAAATACAAAAGGATAAAAGTGGAGATCATTGAATCTATTCTGAAAAGGAAAAAGGAAGGTCATTGGTATCATAAGATAAAAAATAGATTATTTAATCTATTTTAAAAAAGCTAATTGTATCGTACTTTTTATATTGTACATATATTTTGTTTTGATACAAATTTGTGATTAATTTTGTTAAAATATACTGCACATATGTTTCTAATCTTTTCAAGTTATTGTGCCTATATAACTCAATTAACAATGTAATGCAAATTTTCTTTTTTGAAAATTATTTTTATCAACTATTTAGGATAATAAGTAAATACAGATTAGTAATTAGTTACCTATTACAATTAAACTTATACTTATATTAAGTATATTTTCTAGGTCAAACAGGGATATATTTTAAATAGACAGGTCACCTTCAAACAATTTAGAGATCTACAGAATATCATATTTATGAAGTTTTAATAATTTAGTTTCTTTTTATGACAATGGGACATGTCTGCTCCTGGCAGCACCAATCTACTTCAGAGAAGATGATGGGCTTTTAAGAAAACCACATAGAATATACTTTCTTTTTGGCAAAAGTAAGTCACTGTGCAAGATAGTGTTCTTGCCCTGATATCTGATGGTATAATGTCCAATTGAACAAGCATAACACAAAAGGGAATGTGTACAAAACCTTGTCAAGACAAGGTGGAGCAGTTCTTCAAAAATCCTGCTTCATAGAAAAGTCTGTCGAATGTTCTAGGCCTGTAGACCGAAGATGGACGGCCCAATATTGCAGAGGAACTTTGACTGTCTGACTAGGCAGTCCAGCTGTTTTCTGTTTCTCATAATTTTTGGAAATGGGTTGCATGTACTTCCTGCATACTCAGTTAATATTATTTCCTTCTCAGGTCTCTGAGGGAGTTGAAGTTATAGTTTTACTTGTTTATGGGACTCAGAAATAAAATTCACTTAAGAAGTGTAAAGAGTATAAGACTGAGAGGTATGAAAATATAGTTTTGAATGGTAATTCACGCTATGATAGAAATTAAAATAGGTATAAGACCTTAGACCCACCAAGATAGGTTAAATAATGGCATATTTTCTCTAAATGTGTCAAATACAAATGGACTAGATATTATTGATATATTTGTTGCTTGTATATATTGTATATAGTTATTATACTTATTGTATATTGGTTTTCTTATATTAGTTATAACCTCTTTTATTTTAGACAAAAGGGAAAACGTAGTGATATATTATTTTTATTTTAATAAATAAAGTTCGCCTGAAGATTAGAATGCAAACAAAGTCACTAGAGGAGAGAGAGTTTTGGCAAATACCTTTAATCCCAGGACTTGGATGACAGAGGCAGAGGGAACTCTGTGAGTTCAAGGCTACCATGGGCTACACAAGATTGATCCAGAAACAGATCTAGATGTTGGTGGTGCACACCTTTAATCACAGCACTTTGGATCCCACATCTTCAATCCCAGTACTAGTGAGTTGGAGACAGGAGTGATGTGGCTGGGCATAGAGATAAGTGTAAAGGGGAAGAGACAGGAACCCACTGGAGTATGCAGTGTGATGTTTGGTGGAGACAGAAGCAATCTGAAGCAGTGTAGGATCATGGTTTCAGTCTGACCATTGGTAAAAGTTAAAGAACTCACTTGTGACTGCACTTTGCTTCTGTGTTCTTCAGCATTAACCTCTATATCTGTCTCTGGGTTTGTATTATTCATGGCACAATACCTGTTTCCTTTTTAAAAGTTATATTTTAAAATAATTTTTAACTATTGATTTTGTGTGTGTGTGTGTGTGTGTGTGTGTGTGTGTGTGTGTGTATTTATACAGGCCACAGCATATCTCTGGAGGTCAGCAACCACCCTGCAGGTGTCTGTCCTTTCATGACATTCTATGAATCAAGTCAGGAGACTAGGTTGGCAACACATACCTTAATAAGCTATACAATCTCATTAGCCTTGCAGCCTCTTAATCAAAACCTGTTAAAAATGCTCATAATATAATTGTAAAGTATACCCAATAAATGACATCAATTTAACTTTCACAATAATCTAAATTACTTTTCCCCTTTCCTTATATAATAAATTCTGATTCTATTTATTTTGATGCAAGCAATATGAAGTATGAAAACAATTCACTTAGACTCTTATGGTGATTATGAGTGACTTGATTTAAGACAATCATTTGCATTTTACTGTAATTTACAATAAAGACAAAGCATTTTTGTGACTCAAAGAAAAAGTTTATGTGCCCATAAACTTTGCCTGAAACCTGGGAAATACATTCCCTATCTTTCACAATTTAAATCCTGGCATTTTCATGACTGTCACTAAGAGGAGAGTCAGAAAATAGAATGCAGCCACGAAGGTTGGATGTCAGCTTGTGCCTTCCCTGGAAATTTCTTCCATACAGGTTCACTGTTTATAAGTGACAGCACAGAGAATAATTGGTTACAGTTACCTTATACGAAGAAAAAAGTACAAATTTCTAAAATTTTCTATCAGAGTTATATGTGAGGAAGTGCTCAGTGGACAAAAATCACCATCATCAAAATTTCTGTTCTCTTAGAAAGAGGACCATAGCCATCACAAAGCTGCAAGGAAGAAAGCGAAGAAGTACTCTGGAGGTCAATGGTTTTAGTTTTCAAGAAATAAAATGTATTATGAAATGATAAGGGAAAAGCATGAGCAAAGATTTGAAGAAAATATCTGATGTGTCCTAAAGGCAACTAACTAACTAACTAAATAAATAAATAATTCAATAACTAGATAAATAATATCTAGGAAAGTTGAACTGGTAATAAAATTGTAAAGTACCATCTCTTTTCTTTTTATTTTTTTAAAATGTACAATCTATGTATTCATCCTCTTTCTGTCATTTTTAATGTTAATTGCTCATGGTAGATCTCTTCTATGGCACGTGCAGATAAGTTTGTATATGAAGGACCTGTGAAGACAAGCTAGGGCAGCGGGATATGCAGGCTCTTGAGGAGTATTCCTCTTCCTCACAGTGTAAGCACTTTATGTTTAATGGGACCACATATTTTATCTCCAGTGCAGCCTTGTGATATACTGTGGGCCTGCCAGACACACGGAAGTAAGTATGTTGCTTATCTCACAGCTAATAAATGAGGAGCTAGACATAGGTCAGGCGGAGGATTCTTAAATACTTCAGTTTCCTGAAAACAATGACATTGCTCTAATAATATATGAAGCACCGTATATAAAACAACACTCTCCAATCTGTGAAGCCTTCTTTTGGGATTGGGAAAGCACATACTGTACTGTCACTCAATTTTGGATCTGGTTTATCAGCATGCAAAGAAAAACAACTTGAAACTAGAAGAGAAAGGAATTTTTTTCGTGTAACTTGAAAATCAAAAGTTGTTTTAGAGCAGGTTTTTTTTTTTTGATAGAATAAACTGTTTCAAGTCACATAGAATAAGTGTGAAAACCAAGATGATGTTCTCTTTTATTGAAATTTTTATCAGTGATACTTCTGGCAATTTTAGCCTTGAAACTTTGAAATCATTTACCCGAGAAGAGACTCTTAGAAGTTAACACCAAGCTACTTCCTGAAATACAGATCTGAGGTCTAGAGCCACTAGCAGAACGTGGGATAAACTCTTTCTGACATGTGGGATGTAATGAAATCATCGCGACTTAACGGAGGTCCGTGAGGACAATAGATTCTGAGCATAGGTCAGCAGCCCTGGTTCCCTCCATTACTCGTTCTATCCCAGCTTTCCACTGCTCTGCCCTTGGGAAATCCCTGCAAGTCCATTCTAAGAGCGATTTGTTGCAACTTGATTTTTCTTGAAGCATTAGCTCTGCATTTTCTCCGGCAACGCTCAGCCTGGACTCATCGACAGAAATTGTATTGCTGTTTGTGACAACATTCTGCTAACATTCCTCAGGACGCAGCTTTTCTTGTCTGTTCCAAAACCAAACACGGACCTCCACACTACTGATGGAGGGAAAACCGTCTTGTTAGTGTTGTTTTCCATGGGTATCATTTATTGAATTGTCTGCATATGACTGTCCTGCTCAGCTTCAGCCTGGTTTCAGATCCCATGATTGGGAAGGAAGGTCACTGTAAAGAAATAAATTGTCCACTGATGAATTTCGCATCTGTTGTCAGCCCAAAATAGTTCAAGGGGTCGTTATTTATACTTCAAAATAAGCAATTTTTTTCATAATAACTAACATGTTTTTCTTACCCTTCACCAAAAGCAAGTATGTCAAACATGTTTTTCCCCCCAATTTTTGCATCAAAATATCTTTAAACTGAAACCAACATTTATCATTTTGCTAGTTTGGTCAAATATCTAGCCAGGTACATACCGTCTTGGCAAAACTAAAAGGTAATTACCATAGGAACACATCTTCAAGAATAATAATATTATTCAAAACTTAACAAAGCATATTTACAGAAATAGAAGTGACTTGCCTCCAACCCTGTTGGAACTGAAAGAAGACAGTGCCCAGGGTCTGGAGTGACAGCTGACATCCCCAGAGAAGAAACCTAAGAAGAATCGGCTCCCAAGGAATTTTAGTGGAAGATATTTGTGGAAAAATGCGGTTTCTGGATTGATCACATCTGTCCCAGCCATGACTGACAAAGCGATGCTGAAAATTGCCAAGTATATCATCAGTAATATTATGAGAGAGAAGACGGTGGAGTCCCAGCAGTATTCGGCACTACCGCAAAGTCCATTGTTCCCTGCAAAGTGAGACAGTCACCCCGGGATTAGCCTTATAAAGAGACACATAGGACAACCACTCCTATACTGGTCTAAAACTAGGTCCCGCGGCTCACAACAAATGACCACATCTAAATTTCTACTTTCTTATCACATTAAGGGAAGTCCTTCTTGATCCAATGTAAACCTCAGCAGGAAAGATTCAGAATGTAAAGACACATCAAAGAATAAATTGGCTTTCATCCTTATGAGTTACCACAATTTCAACATTTTTTTTTTCTTTTAAGTGTGACATATTACAAAACCTTAGGCTTTAAGCTGATAATGAGAGCCTAGCCAGAATTACTTTGCACAGTGGGTATCCTGATTTCAAATTCATTGTGCATATTATTATGTAACGCTCCCTAATGGCTTGAGGGGTCTGCTCAGATCGTGATCTTTCCTTCAAAGCCACTGTTGAGTTTTACTTGCTGCTCTCTACCATTGGACCTACTTCAATTATAACAGGAAGGAATCTTTTAGAAGCATTGAAGTTAAAATGTCATAAGATGGGCTAGCAAGGGGAAGAAAACAGGGGAGAATCCCCTTGCTCTTTATATCCTTGATCTGTGCGTGCCTAAGACACATTTTGAATAGAGCCAAGTTGATATAAGATCCAACTTTATTTTCCATAAATGAAGTATGTTAAACTGTAGTCTCCTCGTCTGTATTTCTCCATGTTAATCTTTACACACTGATACTCCACAAATAACATTTGACACTGTTTAACTTTACAGTTGCATCTTTATTAATCTGCAATTTGATTTTACTTAAGGCCTGCTTTCCTAGTGATTCTGACTTCTGCCATGACTGCAAGAAGAAAAAACAAACAAACAAAAATAGTATAGAAATATAATGGCAAGAACCTATAGAATCAGATTACCTTCTGTCTTCATACTTTATATGTATGTTACCATGACCTATACCTTTAGAGTTTTTAGCAGAATCTGATTACCAAATCTAAAATTTGGGAACCTGGTTTAGCAAATTCTCACTTTAATAAAGTAAGCTTTATCTATTGCTTAATTAAAAATACAAACATAATTATATGTATATAGAACAGAAATAACAATTGTTTAAGCATATGCTGTGCAATGCAACTCTAAAACAACTGATAATTTTCTGTATACAATTTAAAACTATCAGAACGTTATCAAGGAAATCAGAAGTCCAGTAAGCTGTGTCACACACCAACTAGGGAAAGTAATGGATTTGGACATCTGTGTCATGAAAGGATTTCCCGTATTCCTACTCATTGTATGTATTTACAGAAATTCTGTAATTAGAAACATCTTACCCATGTACAATGAACCACAATAAAAAGTAATCATCTACTATACTAAAAAAATTTTTGCTTTGTAGAGTTTATCAAATCTAAAGAATCAGTTGTTTTTTTCTCAGTGAACTATGACATGAGTACTTCCTGCCATATACTACTGCCTCTAAAATGTTCTAGTTCACTATTGATATAGAATCAATGAAACCTAGGACCAACCTGAAACCCCAGGAACTCTGAGCCTCATAAAGCCTCCCTCCTTTGTTAAGTTAGTTTTTTGAAATTTTTTCAATGTAAACAAAATGAAAACTAGACATAGCCTACTTGTTTCATATATATATATATATATATATATATATATATATATATATATATATAAACAAAGTTTATTCAGCTTACAGTTTCAGAGAGTGAGTCCATGGTCATTATAGTGAGGAGCATGGCAGCAAGCAGGTATAGTGCTATAGCTAGAGTTAAGACCTTGCATTCTTATTTGCAAGTTGGAGGCAGAGATAAAGCTAACTGTCAATGGTATGGGCTTCTAAAATTTCAAAGTCCAGTGACACACCTCCTCCAACACAACCCCACCTCCTAATGCTTCCCAAATAGTTCCACCAACTGAAGACCAAGCCTTCAATTATATAAGTTAATGGAGATCATTCTTAATAGCCATTGTGGTGATGCACACTGGTAAGATTTGGTGAAGTAGGCAGAGACAGGAGGTTTGCAAACTTGAGATCATCCTGGGCTTTTTGTGTTCTTAATTGAACTGTGAATAATATAAATTGGGATGAATAAGTTGAAGTATGGAAAGTTTTACCTCAGAAAACAATATCTTATTTACTATGACCTCAGGTCAGGCTGTCATATTTACCAACATAAAGGATTCAGAGCTTCATATTCTTGCTCTTGAAGCTTAGTGGTTATGAAGCAAAAATGGAAAAATGACTTCTAAGGCATCCCAGACACTTAACACCTGTTTTTTAGCTCCTCATCCTCTTACTGATTTTACATTACCATTATTTTAGTATAGAGCCAACTTGCACATGAGGTATGTTCAACTTCTGATTTGAAGGCCAGCTTTATCAGTCCCCCATCAAAAAGGGAGGGGCAACATCAGAAATCCTGTCAATCATTCATTCTCTTTCTTCTGTGTATCACAATGGCACAGACCTGACTTCTGCGCCAGTGCCATTATCTTCTACAAGAAAC
This sequence comes from Myodes glareolus, assembly GCF_982192425.1. NCBI lineage: Eukaryota > Metazoa > Chordata > Mammalia > Rodentia > Cricetidae > Myodes > Myodes glareolus. Next base: position 56,167,188 of record NC_142037.1, on the reverse strand, counting down.
ACACCTGTTACAAACAGCCACCTTGCTTAGTTTCTCACTAAGCATTCAATGTCATGCTTAGTGACAATAAATGGTATTGTCATTTATTTTTCTTTGGTATTTTTCTCTCATTGTATCTCAGAGATAGAGCTGGCACTTATGCATTTTTCCATTGCTTTGATCTTTAATACTTTTGCTTCATTATGAATGAATGCATGTATGCATGCATACACATAACACACAGGGATTTAATGTGGATAGATGTAAATGTTTTTCTTAGCGTGAAGTATATTTTCCTTGCCTCATACTTTTTAAACTTGGAATGTCATTAAAAAATGCCATAACTGTGGGTCTTAAGCAACAGAAATTTGCATTCTCAGAATTCTGGAGTTGTAGTCTGCATTAAGAAAACCAACATGTTTAGCTTCTGCTGAGAGTCCATGCCTTGGCTTGCACACAGGTGTTACTTTGCTGTGTTGTATATAAGTTAGTCAGTGACACTTTCTAGGTATGTGACTTTTATAGAATCCACTGCTTCACTCATGATTTCATTTAACTTCATTATTTTAGAAAACTCTTCCTTCCAAATATCCTTGTGTGTGTGTTAGGAATATAACACATATAGCTTTAAAGCAATTGCCTTTCAGTCAAAAACACAATCTTAAACTCCTATTTCAACCTTTTACATACACTCTTAGGTGCAAAGACCAGGTTCTCTGTTTTCTGAATGAAGCAACACATTTTATTCCTTTAAAAAAACATATATTTTTCTTTGTTTTAAATTCCAGCCACAATTTTCCCTCCCACCCCTCTTTCCACTCCCCTCACCTCTCCTCCAGCCCACACCTATCCACTCTTCACAACAGGTAAGGGCTCCCATAGGGAGTAAACAAAGTAAGGCACATTAAATAGGGGAAGGACCAAGCCCCTCCCTCTTCATTAAGACTGAGCATCTCATCCCACCATAGGGAATGGGTCTCAATAAGCAAGCTCATGCACCAGGGATAGATCATTGTCCTACTGCCAGGCGCCTCAGAGATAGTCCAAACTTCACCACTGTCTTACACAGGTGGAGGGTCTAGTTCTGTCCCATGGAGGCTCCTCAACTGTCGGTCTAGAGTTCATGAGTTTCCACAAGCTTGGTTCAGTTGTCTCTGTAGATTTCCCTTCTCATATATTCCCTCCTCGCTCTCTTTGATTGGGTTCCTGGAGTAGCACAGACACTGAGAGCAACATCAATAAAAGGTACTTTCTGAAACTGCAAAGCTTCTGTGAGGCAAAGGACACAGTAATTAAGACAAAATGATAGCCTACAGAGTGGGAAAAGATCTTCACCAACCTCACTTCGGACAGAGAGCTGGTCTCCAAAATATACAAAGAACTGAGGAAACTAGACTTCAAAATACCAAATGATCTGATTAAAAAATGTGATATAGAGCTAAACAGAGAATTCTCAGCAAAAGGATCTCAAATGGCCGAAAGACATTTAAGGAATTGCTCAGCATCCTTAATCATCAGGGAAAAGCAAATCAAAATGACTCTGATATACCATGATATACCTGTCAGAATATCTAAGATATAAAATACTGAGGACAGCTTTTGTTGGAGAGGATATGGAGTTATTTTGTTCTCAGTCATTATGCTTCGCTTTAGTCGGTCTTGTATTCCAATTCCAGTCTCTACCAACATGGAACTTTAGACGAAGTTCCTCACTTCTACCTTCTCTAAATTTACTAAAAGGTTAACCACTTGTTTTCCACCTATTTTGGCCAATAAATTTATGCCAATAAGCAAGCTTTTTATTTTTAAGATAATGAATACTGAATATAGTTTAAAGTGGATGTGTTCAGTAAAGCATTTTTGGAAAGTCAAGCTATAAATATACATAAGCTTAGTGATACATGGAAACCATTGTGTAAGAACAAGGAGTATGTGAATGAAACAGCAACACTCATGCTCACAATACATTTGCACTAAGCACTTGCAAATCCTAGACAGCAGAATTTGGGATTAATATCATAGATTCACAGGCACCTCTGTTTTTCCCAAGTGGTCTATGTGTTTCCACTCACAAAGCTATGAGATAAAACTCCATGGTATTAGTGTAGATTGGATCATCTAACTGGGGCAGATAATGAAGAGATAAAAAAGTTTTACTCATCAGCAATCTGTCCAGCAAATAGGATAATGACATTGGTGCTGCATGAATATAATTGACTAGTTAGATTTTATTCATGAGAGAAATGAAGCTTAAATTCTTTTTTTTACACAATTGATTTCTGTTTCCAGGGCATTTTTGTATAAAATTATGTGATATGATTTATAAAAGGAAAAGAAAAAAGTCATTTAAAAAATATCTGTTTATTGGTCATCTAGAATTTTTTGTGGGGTTGAGAATGGCAGCTGAGGGACAGACAGGCTGGCTGAGCTCGTTTGGTTCATTTCAATTTAATTTAAATATGCTAAATATATCTTTCTATCTTATGACGTGAATTGTCTCATTAAATTAGTCTCTAATGCTATTGCTGGGAAAAACACAGTAATAAAAAATGTACGAAAAATGAAAGCCGGAATCTAGTTAAAGATCTATGTTGATTAGTTTTCTGCTTCTCTTAATAATATAACCTGTTCTTACTTGGTCTATAATTCTGTAATAAGTACATAAGATATCATTGATTAAATATGCTAGTGACAGGTACTGGGCATAAGATCTCTTTCAAATAAATGCTAATTATACAAGTGATTAAGACTTAGTATGATTTCAGTTATCCCTTTTAGACATTACATAAAGTACATGTTAGCCATACATAATAAACATTGCTTATGGTTTCTATTAACATAAAATATTATAGAATATAGTAATTGATAACCTCCTTCTTTGTACTAGTATTCTAGTATTCCTGTCTATCCCAATGCTTCCATACTCCCCCACAACATATTCGTATTATTTTTATTATATGACTATTACATATTCTGATTGCTACATTGAACTATGAAAAATATAAAATATGCTTTCATTTTATAAACTTATAAACATGAGAATAATGTAATAAAACTTTGTGAGGCACCCCTGAAAGCTTAATTGGAATATAGAGACAGAAGTATTGCCATGTAGAATTAATTTCTGCAATTTGAAACCATCAAAGATTTTCAGCTTAAGACTCAAATGTGAATATTTTTGCTATCTCTTTAGAGTAATTTGATAACAGAGTTCACCTATTTATGTCAATTGTGGATGTACCAAGAACAAATGTTAAATTAGCTAGGACTCTGTTATAGAAGACATATATTAAAATGGAGTTGAGTTAGAGCAAAAGTTTTAATATTTCAGTATCTCTGTAAAGAGAAAGTTTAAAAAAATGAAATACAACACTAACATTTTAAGTGTACACTAGTTCAAAGTTTTTCTGGAATCAATGTTTCTGTATGTGAGTCTGTAAATTATTTTTACATGCAGGCATATCATTAAAAAATTAAATGTAAAACTAATAGAATTTAATATAAATGGATCCCCAAATTACTATGTTTGGGGAGATTCTTTATTATATTACACTGTATATGACTAAATTATTCAAAAGCCTAGAAAAAATATGGAACTAAGGCACCTGAGGTTTTGTGTGTGATTTTAATATTTCAAGTGGTAAGTTTTTCAAATGAAAGACAAAGATTGTTTTATTTTAACATTAAGATAGCTATTTGACTATTAGAAAACATACAAAAATGTAATTTAGTAATGTCAAAAGTGTATCTACAGTGAGCAACTCAAGAGAGCCTTTTTACAGAATAAAAATACACAGTGCAATACCTGTGGTGTGGTGAGTCTTGAATTTCTTTTCACTTACTTACATTTCTACCTTAGCTACATACTTTTATTTATTGAAGAAGACAATTTTAAATTAACCATCACAACTCTAAATTACATATAAATATATTAAATGTCAGTTATTCATTTTCTTTGATGTGGATGTATTTATTCATTTAAAATGCATGTTCTACATATATTAAATAACAGTTCTGGACCTCTGCTGAATTTTGTAGGCACAATGTTAGCTTATGTAATGATTTATGGTGAGACAGATACCAAAAAAAAGGAAAGAAAGAGGAAGAAAATGAGGAAAACATTGCTAAGTTTCTATTTAAACAAAATCTTTATGTTATGACATTCATCCATTTTTTTAACATATTGTTTTATTGATTCTTTGGGAATTTATTTGCACCTTTGTTCCCCTAATTTATACATCCCTCCATATCTACCCTTCAATGGTGTGGGAAGTTCTTCTGTATATGTGCTGCTTTTATTGGTTAATGAAGAAAACTGTTTTGGCCAATGACTTAGCAGAATACAGCTGAGCAGGAAAACTAAATTGACTGCTAGGAGAAAGAAGATGGAGACAGAGAGAAGACATGTAGCTGGGAGACAGATACTAAAACTTTGCCTGTAGACCATGACCTCGTGGTGATTACTAGAAATGGGTTAAATTCAGATATAAGATTGTGAGTGCAGCAGAATATCACTTCACAGTCTTAATATACCTCAGTAGCACTTAAACGCTGATTTCTTTGTTAGCGAAGAAAGAAATTTAAATCAAAATATAAAAAAATCAAATATCAAATTCAAAATCACCGAAGGAAAACACATATCATTTGACTTTATTAATATGACCTTTATTTTTGTTTCTATACATTTAGTTATGGCATTTGTATTATAATAAACTATGTTGGATGGGACAAAACACAACCAATGATAACAGTGGTACTGAGTGCTGACTAAATTTACAGAGAGTGGTCTGATCATTGATCATTCTGGAATGTCTCTTTACAGTGTTATTTCCTGGATCTATTAAAAAGACTAAATAACATTTAGTAAAATTAAAACTATAATGTTTTGCATTTACAATTTTAATAAATTCAACGTATCTTTGAAAATGCTTATTCATAGCAGATGCTCACACTCTGAACCAAAGTATTTGATATGAAATTATTTCAATAACTAGAAGAAGGACTGCTCACCATTTTATATACTACTGAAGATGAAAACTTCAAAAGATTGAGGTTGAATTGAAACATATTGGTTCTTAATATTTGGCCTTTACCCTAAATATATTATTTCTTTTTGTGACAAATTTATACCTTTCTATTTTAAAAGAGTAGTAGACATTGTTTTTGCCACAAATCTGCTCTGAAATTACAGAAACAGGAAAGTGCATATATGTGTTCTCTATCATATTCATGTGCATGTATGTTTATGTGAATGTAGTGAGGTACAATAACAAAGCCACAGAGTCCCATATTGAAGGCATAAGTCACAAAACAATCTCAGGAAAAGCGGATTCTGGAGCAAGAGAGCAAGCTCACGGCTACCACTGCTTTAAAAAGCAGCAGAGACCTTGCCCAAGTGGGCTAGTATCTTAAAGGAAATTGGCTGAAGGAGCAGAAGGAGTTCCGGCAGCACCATATTCCTCTGTATGCCGCTGCCTGTCAGCATCACCTCAAAGCAATCCCAATAATGAAGTGTGTAAAGAAGACAAAATGTATCAGATTGCTTGTGACTAGTAATAACTCTGTAATTCAGTAAACTTTGAGAGAGTTAGGAGTTCTGAACTTTTTAGAAGTATTTGATTTTAATCATTAACCAGACAATCACTAGGATAAACTCTGAACAGTCTCCACTTGTTTCTATATATGAAGCAGTTTTGTGATTTTTTTTTCAAATCATGTTTGAAAGCCCCAAAGTTCTATATGTGCAATTGTGATAATAGAACAGGATGTGTATTAAGGACAGCTTTTTGGAACTATTGACTGATAATTTAAGTGAATATTACCCATAGATGAAGGAAAAATTCTCATTAATAAATACTATCACAAGAAATTAAACTTGACTAATGAGAAGAGAATTAGGACTTAATAATTCTTTGTATCATACTCTATGCATTGGCAAATAAAAATATTTAAAAGAATTTTATGAAAATTTTATTAGTGTATGTTTATTTAAAAAAAAAATAAGTATTTTTTTGTGTCATTACCCTATCACACCTCATATATTTGTCCTCCTGGTCCCTTTCTTCTTTCTTTCCTGCTGATTATATATTAAGGAATATTAAAAATTATTTAAATATATTTGATTTGACATAAAAATTATCTTTTTGAAAACTGTAAAATAGTAATTGTACACAGTCTTTTATTGTACAACTGACTTTTAATATATTGCATTCTTTGGAAATAGCTTTTCTTAAGATATCTCTAACCTTTAGAAGCCAAACTTTTGCCAAATTGTGCAACCAACATAGTAAAAGATGCCTTGATGTCTTTACAAGTATGTACTCAGTCTGTGCTCCTACTGTGTATTCAGCAAGCTTATGTCTAAATATTCTCGAGGATAGCAAATTAACCAACTTACTATGTCTTACACTTCCAAAGTGGTCTACATTTATGAGTTACATTGAATTTAAAATTTTCCTTAATTATGTATTCTTCCATAAACTGCACAGAATAGTGTGTGTGTGTTGCCTGGCCCATTATCTCTAGAGAGTTTGTTACTGGCTAACTCTCACATCTTGATTAACCCATTTCTAATGATCTGTATAGCACCACGAGGTGTGGCTTACCGGGAAAGATTCAGCATGTCTGACCTGGTGGCTGGCTCCATGGCGTCTGCCTCATTGCCCTCTTCCCAGCATTCTGTTCTGTTAACTCCGCCTACCTACCTAATTTTCTGTCCTATCAAAGGGCCAAGGCAGTCTCTTTATTGACCAATGAAAATAACACAATAGACAGATAACCCTCCTCCATCATTTTGTAAATTTTTTCTTTAAATTATCTTTATAAAAATACTTTTTCATTCCTTTCACATTCCTTGTACACTGTGCTGTTCAATTAATATAGAAGAAAGCCTATTGTTAGTGAAGGGCAACAGGAATAAGTCAAGCATCAATACACAGAAATAAGCAAATAGCAAACAAGCCACAGAAAACAGAACAGATAAAAGGCACTGCGAGAAAAACAGAGTACTTAAATTTTGGTTGCTCTTGGTACACACTACTTCAAGAGGAGGAGTACTTATAATCCTTTGCGATAGCATGACTTTCAACACTAAAAAGACAAATATTGAAAAATAGTAACTAAACTACATTGCTCTCATATACTCTTTTATTGATATATCCATATCTGGAAAAAAAAGGCACAAAACATGTACTTTAGTATAATACTTGTTTGTTAATGATCTATCATTTGAAATATATTATCAAGCATCTATTTTACCTATATATTGCATTGTTTATACAATAACTATTACATTGTTGACAAATGTAACATTTAGGCTTTTCTTATGCAGAATCAAAGTGAGGAAAAAAAAAAAGGAAACCAGTCAAGGAAGCAATGCATGGAGTACTTTATCGAAATGGCTTCAGTAACAGCAGTTTTAAGTCTTCTTCAACATTTTTGTAGTTTTAAGAACTCCTACTCTCTAGGCAGTTTATCTGGGCTCATCAGAGAGAAGTTTCTTTCCAAATCCTTCCTATCACTTTCAACCATCTGGCAAAAGTTTCCTTCAAGAGAACTTCTCTCTTTATGTTTTTCCAAATGTTTCTCTCCAGGGAAGGTGACTCACTTCATCTTCTTCCACGCATCTTCAAATGCTCAAATAACATCAAATGCTGCTTTCTGAAATGCTGCCTCACCATTTTCGACATTATGAAAGGACCAGTGAATATTTAGGAGCGAATCTCCTTTTTAATAAATAATATACACATATATAAATATTTAATGACTACATTCTGTTTGTAAATATTCATGCATAAATTTAACTGTTGGATATTGTGTTTCAATACAGATATCTAAATGTTTTGCAAACCACCCCAAGGCAGCATCAATGAAGACTTATCTATTTTTCTTTTAAGACTTGTCAGATCTATATATTCAAGAGCAGAGCTCTGGAGGAATTTCTAGGAGTCTAGCTAGATCATTCCTTTTGACAACAAAATTTAAACTGGAGAACAACAATTACATATAAATACATACCAAGACCTTTTGTTTATTTATATTAAAATCAATTTTAATTAGTATCTGATATAGAATCTAATAATATTGTGAGAAATTATATTTCTATTGTAATAAGATTTATGAGACTACAAGAAGAAAATGCTACCCAACATAAAACATATATACAAAGGACCTAGGTCAGGCCTTTTCAGCCTCCCTGATTTTGGTTCAGTCTCTTTGAGCTCCTATGTTAACTCCTGGGTTAGTTGATTCTGTGGGTTTTCTTTTGGTGCACTCGACCCCTCTAACCCCTACAATTCTGTCCTTTCCCCTCCATAGGGTTTCCCGTGGGTCTCTATTCTATTTCCTTTGGTAGCCAAATGAAAACTCTCTGATGACATTTGAGCTAGGCACCAATTTATCGTAAAAAGAATATCATAAGGAATCATATTATTGCCTTTTTTTGTCAGTCGTGTTTGGTTCTATCCTATGCGTTACACTATCCTGCTTCTGGGTCCTAGCTCTCCAGTCAGTGGTGTAATTACTCTCACGGCACAGGTCTCAAACTAACTAGCCTTTGTGCTAGAGTGGAACATCCTTTAGGTATATACCCAGGAGTGGTACAGCTGGGTGTGGAGCCTGAAATATGTGGGCCCATTTCAACCTTGTCTGAAGGTCAGAGAGTTTGGAGATTGTTCAAATGATCCACAAGTGTAGTTGCCTATCCCAACTCAGGATGTAATTGCTTAGTTCTTTTAACATTAAAATAGCTTATTCTAGTAAGTCCATGTCATCCTGACAGGTGGTCAGGATATGCAAATGTACTTCTGCTCCTTCTTTTGTAACTATGAGGTCATCTAGGTAAGGGCAGCCTCCAGGATACATGATTTAGAGAGCACCTTTGCCACCTAGACAACAGAATGCTAATGATTTGATGTCTCAGAGTATTAAAGCGATTGACTGTGTGAGTTATCCTTTGTATCACATTAAGAAAATCTTTTGCTACCTTCTTCTCCCATTTACATTGGGTATAAAATCTGCATAAAAATAAACGTGTGTGATTTCAGGATTTCAGTAAACACTGTAATATACTCCCAGTATTATTCTATGGTTTCTAAATTTCCCATGCCCCTACCCTGGTAAGATGTGATTTTGTATAGGCCAGTTCTTCATAGCTGGGTCTTGCGTTACATAAATTTTCAATTTTCTGAGACACAGTCTTATCGATTTTTAAAGTTGCTATACAAGTTTGCACTCACACCAGCAATGGAAGACTATTCTCTTTGCTCCACATTCTTACCTGCATGAGATGTCACCTGTGTTTTTGATCTTTGCTATTCTGACAGATATAAGATGGAATCTCAGCAACATTTTGAATTCCATTTCTCTGATAGCTTAGAAAGCTGAATATTCATACAAGTGCTTTTAAGGCTATTTGAGATTTATTTCTTTGGAATTCTCTGTTTAGAACTGTGCCCTATTTTTTGTTTTTTTGATGTCTAGGTCTTGAGTTCTTAATACAATTTTGGAAACTAGCCCTTTATCAGATGTGGGGTTGGTTAAGGTCTTTCTTTTCCTATAGACTGCTATTTTTTTCTATGGACAGTGTCCTCTGGCTTACAGAATGTTTTGGTTTCATGAAGTCCCATTAATTGGTGTATCTTAGTGTCTATACTATTGGTGTTCTTCTATTCAGGAAGTTGTCTCTTGTCCCAATGTGTTAAAGGGTATTCCCCACTTAATCCTCTATATCAGGTTTAGTGTATCTGGATTTATATTGAGGTCTTCAATCCATTGAACTTGAGTTTTATTCAGGGTATATATATATTTGTATTCTTCCTCTTGACATCCAGTTAGACCAGAATAATTTATTGAGCATGCTTTTTCATTGCATAATTTTAGTTTTTTTTGTCAAAAGTGGATTTCCATATGAATGTGAATTTAAGTCTGACTTGTTGACTCAATTACATTGATTAATGTATTTATTTTTATGCCAATTATCATGTGGTTTCATTACTGTCACTAGTAGTAGAGCTTGAAACCAAGGATGTTGATAATTATAGAAATTCTTTTGTTGGACAGGATTGTTTTAGCTCTCCTGTTTTCTATTTTTATTTTATTCTATGAAGTTAGGTGTTCGAAGTTTGTAAGAATTGTGTTAGGATTTTGTTGCTGACTACTATAGATTTGTTGATCCAGTAAATTTGGTAAGATGTCCTTTTTTACTAATGTTGACCTTATTAATCCTTGACAATGGGAGATCTTTCCTTCTTACATCGTCTCTAATTTTTCTTTCTTCACAGACTTGAAGTTCTTGTTATACTGACTTTTCAATTGCTTCTTTAGAGTTATATCTAGATATTTTATATTATTTGTGGCTATTGTGAAGGATGTTGTTGCCTTATTTTCTTTCTCAGCCCATTTATTTTTTGTATGTAGGACGTCTACTGATTTTTTTTGAGTTAATCATGTATCCAGTGACTTTTCTGAAGGTATTTTTCAGCAGTAGTCATTCCCCGGGAGAATGTTTGGGGTCACATATGTGCATTATCATATTATCTGAAAAGAATGATACTTTGAATTTTTCCTTTTCAATTTGTATCCTCCTTGATCTCCTTTTATTGTCTTATTGCTATAACAGAAAATTCAAGTACTGCATTGTACAGAACTAAGAGAATAGACAGTCTTTAATACTTTTGTTACAATGTAGAAATGTTCAGACACTTTGGTCCTTTAGTGGCAGCCCCTATGCATTCCAAATAATTGTGCGAGGTCCTAAAGTATTTCATAATGAGGTTAGATAACAATAGCCTGTCTCTTCATTTCTTTGCTTAGTTCTAAGCACTATGAGTTTGCAATCTCTCAGAAAGAACAAATCTTTATTCTTTCTCTTTATAAAATCATACCATTCTCTGCTTCTTCTCTAGATTATTAGTATTATCTGCAAAAAATTAGGAAAGATGGAGTACTAAATTGTAACACAAGCACTTGTCAGAAAATTAAAAAGAATTAACTTTTCACATGAGTTCTGACAAGCTGAATAAAAGAATATCACTACAATTTCATAACACTAATCAAGATATTTAAAACTGTAGCCTTCTACAAAACTACTTTGACCTTGTCTGACACTAGACAAGAATATTTTGAGAAATGAAAATTACAGTTGATTCTCATATTTGATATTGACTCTTGTTCTAAAATGTTAGGGTATTTGGAGTTGTGGTCTAAAATGTTTATATCTCAAATGTTTATCAGGAAAAGAAGGAATTGAAAGACCCCCAGCATGGGGACTTTTTTTTTTTTTTGAGACTCTCATTCAAGCCTAGGGATGACTCGACCCCCCCCCCCCCCAGTAACTCATGAGAGACCATCCTTGCTGCAATCACACGAGGTTTAATCTACAAGACGAGAATCAGGAGAATCAGTGCACTGGGACCGAGACTCATAACCCACATAGGGGAGGAGTTCGACCCTGAGTGACCTGGAGAAGGGGTTTTCATAGGAAGAAACCACAGCCCAGTAATCCCTGTGTCACAGAAAATTCCCAAAATACCTGTGATGATCACAAGGGGGCAATTCCCTGCCTCTCAAGATCACTCTCAAGGTCATAATCAGCTAGTTCCTGAAGCACAGTATTCTAAAAATACCAATGATAATCACAAGGGGGAAACTCCCTGTTTCTCAAGATTATTCTCAAGATTATAATCTAACTTTATCTTCAGCTAGTTCCTGAAACTGAACTGGCTAATCCTAGATTTCTGATTCTTCTCTTCCTTCTAGATTTTTGACTCCATTTTTTCTGCTGGTGGGGGGGAGGACCTGGATTTATCCAGGATTTTCTTCGGGGGGACCCGGATTTCTCCAGGTCTCTCAGTATGTTCTCTTACACCCATTTCTCCCTGCCAGAAAGACTTTACATAGGAAGTTATCGACTAAATCTGATATCACGGTTTCCTGAGAAAAATTCACTTTGCAGTCATGAAGGAATGAAACATACAATAAGTAGTCTCTCAGAACTTGAAATTTAACAAGTTGCTTATATATTTCTCATTTACAATGTATTAATGAGACCAAATTATAAGTGTGTGTGGGGAAATAAAAGCAAATATCAAAAGCATCACTGACAAATAACACTCTAGTCAGGACTTTTAACAAAGCTAATGACTTAACTTCAGTAATTCCCAATAAGTAGTGCAATTTTAGAAAAAAATTACCAGGCAGTTTAAAAATATTAAGAACAAATACGGTGAAAAATGATCCCAAATGGAATCATATAAACTGCATCATCAATTTGATTTAAAATATACTAAAAATAGAAAAAGTGAGAGTAAAATATTGATTAAAGAAAAACAATAAGTTTAAATTTATATTCAAACTATATATATGTATATATACATACATACACACATAAATATATATGTATATATATCAGTTGCAACATCAATAAAACCAATAGTACAAAATGGAATCAATATTATTAACTACATTAATAATTACAGGAAGATTTAAGTATTATTAAAATCTATGAAGATATATATATACACATTCCTACACTGAAATCTTAGCATGAAAATGTCTTCCATTCCATTAAAATAGGATAAATGATATCTATCAAGATTTCTATAGTAACGTAAAAATATGGTTTAAATATTAAAATGCCAAAGTCTGTGGTATAACTAACTTGTCATGCCAAAGTCTTTTGAAGATGCAGTGCTAACAGAATAGACATCTGAACAACGACAGTTCTATTGACACAGGTCATTCTATGCAATAACAAACCTGACTAGAGTAGACAGAAGACTTGTTGATGATTGAAGTGTTAGTGCATGCTTTAAGGTTTCAATACTTTGTAAAAGGTGTGTTATAAGTACCTATCATTGGGCAGAAGTTCACAAACATAAAATAAAAGTTAACTCTTCTTTACTGGATATTATAATAGTCATCTAGTAAAGATAAAATTTTGAAAACTTATACCTTAATACAGATGAAATACTAGGGTAGGGAAAGAAACTATTTACTAGCTGTAGGTGTTACCATGTGGAACATAATGACTTTTTTTCTGAAATTATGTCAGGCTTCATTGAAACTGATGTCTGTATGATACTCTTATTGTTGTTATAAACATACCAAGAGTTGCAACAAGATATCTTTCAGGAGGTTATTATTTGAAGTACCATAATGCATATATAATGAAACTTCATTGCGATAAAAAAACATTAGTGCATATTTCTGTCATAATAGACATGTATTGCAGCAGCTATGGGGATGTGAGGAAAATATTAACCACAAATATTATGATGGAATTATCATTGCAAGTGAAAAAAAGTGATGGTTATTGCATTGGCCATATTAGGCTTCCTGCAGTGGGTAGTTGTTAAGCTGATGATTAAATACTTAATAATATTGAGTCTTATGTCTATTTTGAAATATTATAAGCATATTGAAAATGTAAATGAAAATCGAGCAAGAATATTTTAAGATTAAGTCACAAAAATATCCTCATCTTAAAAACCTATAACCATTCTATGATAAAAGAACAAAAGTAAGAGGGGAGGGAGCTCAACTGCTTTAAAATCTCACAGATAAACTCTCAACAAGTAACAAATGTAAACAGAAAGTAATTTTAAAATAATATAATTACTGTGATTTCACTCTTGTTTGATCTTTAGAATACTTATTAGTATTTTCAATTCACAGTATAGCTAATAGTTAATGTAATAGTGTGATTTACTATGATTTCATACTTGTTTGATCTATAAAATAACTTATTAATATTTTAAAATTGCAATATAGTTAATATTTTAATTTATAATATCAAATGCAACAGCTTGGTGATCTGTCAGTTCTTCTGTGTGAAGGGATATTGTAAATTATTATCAAATTTAATTTGATTGTTTAGATTTGATCTATTGTCTACTTAGACTTATGTTATAGAGAATCCAAGATATATAAATATATATAAAACATGAAATGAAATGGATCCTAAAGTAATCCACCTGGGTTTTTGCTTTGTTTTGTTTCATTTTTTTTTTACTTTAAAGGCATTTCTTAAAACTAAAATTTAGATATCCTTTGCCTTTTGTGCATTTGTAAGGTAAGTAAGTACTAAATAAAAATAATGCTAAAATTACAAGAAGTTGTGTATAAGAGTAGGTTGGGAGAAGCTGAGGGGAGGAAAAAGACTATCATTAAAATATGTTGCAAGATTTTTTTTTACAAATAAAAGTTTAACAAGTCTTTTCATGAAAAAATATTCATGTATTTAATTAGAAATTTATAAGGATGTTGGATATTTTAGTTGAATAAAAATATTTCTCACAATAAAAAACATCTTATTTTACATAAATCTTATAGTACTATAAATGAAAATGAGAGATAAGATTAAGAATGAAATAAATGAATATTTAAATAAATACATTTAATAACATTAAATATAATGTAATGCACAGTATTATTGACTCTGAAGCTCAAACCTACAGGCTTGTGCATGCTAAGCATGTGGTTAAGCACTAAGCAATATTCTCAATAAGAAGATTTAAAAACAGTGAAGGACATTCACACAGAAATGTAGAACTTTTCATGTCATATTTCCATAATGGTATATGGAATTAAATGAGGAAATTAGTTGGTCATACCATTTCCTCAATCCAAACCATGTTACTCAGAAAATTATAAATATGCAAACAATATTATTTGTTTTAAAAAATTAGATTTCATAAATATCAGACTTTTCAAATGAATATTTTTTCTCAGTGTGATTCATTTATTTCCCTTTATTAACATATTATGTGAAGCTCAAGTGTGAATTTACATATTGCTTCCATCATATAAATTGTAAGCTTTGAGGAAAAGGAAATAACACATCTTTCCATTTTCCCATCTAGTACATTAAAGGCAATGGTAGGTACTCAGGAAATGACAGTTTACTGGGTGATTCACAATGCCAACTCTAAAATGAATGACAAGTGTATAATGACAATACCCTGAGGGCTTCATGCTCAGCTATGAATTGTAGCTTATAAATAACATCTAACAGCCACAAATTTTTTTATACCAAGTAAATAGGCTCAGGGTGTGAGATATTTTAATTCTATTGCCAATTTCATATGAACTATTGAAGCCCTTTTAGTGAAAGTGTTAAAAAATTGAAAGATTCTTTTTACAATAATTATTTTAACATTAATACTATCAGCCTAATTGAACATAGAACATTCATAATAGAATGAATATACTATAGGAGATATTAGCAAAATGAAAAGTAAGTAAAGCTACTCTGATTGAATTATTGTTATATTTTATGGGGAAAATTCAAAGCTAATAATGAATTCAATAATCATTAATTTACAATGATAATCATTTTGAAGTTCTGTTTTAAAACAATTATTATGTAATAATTTTTCTATTTCTATGTATAACTAAAATCCTCCATTTTTCACAAAACCAAGGTTTGTGTATTTTTCTAATTCTTTACAATATATTTCAGATTTCATTTTCTTTCTAAAGCAAGGTATTCATCCATAAACTAGTATTACTGGATTTGAAATTCCTGCACAAATTATCCCCTGTAAGACTGTTATTATACCAGGACTAGGGAAACAATGGATATTGGAGGAGAAAGTCTACATAATGATGTTGGTCATCCAATTGCTACTTGACCAGACCATTATAACTCCTCATTACATTTAAAATATTCTCCTAATACCAACAGGTAAGTGTAGTCCTTACCTTACATCAAGGGAACCTCTCTTTAAAACATAAGGAGACCACTACAAAAATTAGCAAACAGTTAAAATGAAAACTTGTAGAGTGTTCCTAACATGAAATTTTATAGCTTCAATGCTATTCTAGTATGTTTGGAGACTTTTGGAAGAGGGGCAGAAGGTGTGTAAAGAGATAGAGTTAAGGAGTTTGTTATTAAGCATGTGTCTAATAGAAATATAAGCTGCTACACCTATAAATAGGCATCAATATGAGTGCCTAAAAATGAACTGAAAAAGGACAACATTGCTAGACATGTTAACATGGAAGGGGGAAATCTCTCCAAGTCTCAACCATACATAAAGACTAGAACCAACTGAAGAAGGTTGAGAGTGGAAGAAAACAGTCCTTTTCAGCAAAGAGCATACCAGTTAGTCATCAAATACTCAACTGTCATTCATGAAAACAGATACACACAAATAACATTATACAGATTGAGCAGTCTATATTTGTATATTTTGGAATATAACAAACACACATATGTATGTAATAGCAATTAAAGAAAAATAGGCCATTGATTTAAAAGAGAGCAAAAAGAGCATGTGGGAGGTTTTGAGGGATGAAATAAAATTACAATGTTATGATCTCAAAAATTTTAAAAATATTTTTTTTAAAAAGGAAAACAATAAACTGACAATACAGTCATCAAAAATTTGTGTCATCATCTCCATCGCTGTTTGATTGGGTATTATTTTTGTTTGTGTATATCTTGTCCTGTAATTATATCTTAAGAACCAACATGGAGTTTGATTTTTTTTAAGTATTGTTTGTTCGTATAAAAAGGGACATGCCTTAAAAAGCACTGATGCTGGATTATAAAACGGGGGATGAATTATTACAGTGTTTCAGGGATCATAGAGCATCTAGCCTAAAAAAGAACAAATCAAAGAATGATTTGAACTTTTCTAGTTGGGTCTAGAATTCAGCTGAGTAACAGGAGATATGCAAATACATGTTCTTCAGACAGAATTTCAGTTGAAATTGATGCTTTGATCACTGCTGAAAAGGAATGATTATTAAACACAATTCCCATGGGAAATTAAAATTCAAATAGAGACTTCTAGTTCCTTGTCCTGACTGAGCATCTGCTACTGGAATTGCAGTCTTGCTCTAAACAGCTACAAAACTAGATGAAGAAGTATAGATTGCACAACAAAGAACACAGGGCTGTGCAAGTGAGAATGGAAAGTATGAATAAGCAGAAAGTATGAATAAGCGCAAAGTATGAGGTAGCTACCGTAATCATGGCAGCTTCTCCCTGAGGCTAGCTTCCAAAGAGCATCACAGACTCGTGCATTTTGAATGAATAGTGTCATAGTGTTGATCAGAAAAACAGGTCTGGCTTGAATAATTTAGATTGGATTTCAAGTTAGTCAGAGAGCTAGAATTTTACAGAGTGATTCACAGACAGCCTATGCATAGAATAGGCTTGTCCTAGAAAGGACCTGCTCTAGGGTAAGAGACAAGAAAATTTTCAAAAGAAAGTTCAGAGAGCTATTTAGAAAGGTTTCTATTGATAAAAACCTTAATCACTCAGATGAAATCATTTATATCCTATAATGAAGGAAAAAAAAATCCTTTTTTGATGAACTGTAAAAAGAAATATTTACTCATTTACTTAACAACTAACATCCACTTATGAGTGAGTATGTACCATGTTTTATTTCAGGATTTGGATTGCCTCCTTTTTTTGGGACATAGATACTGCAGGCTTTGCCATGTTGGCCTGCCATATGTTGTGGCTCACCTCTTTGCGGTGACTTCTACTGGGATTCTAGCCATGGTGGGTTCATATGTTCCAGCATAGGAACATTAGATGATTGGAAATGTTAGGTAGGATGAACAAAGAAAAAAGGGTAAGATTGGAGATAAGAAAAAGTTAGAAAAAATAGGTAGGAGGGCCAGAGATAAGAAAGAATCATAGAGACACAGCATAGTATCTGGAGGACAACTCAGTCTTCTGCGTACTGAGTTCTGAGTTCCAAGTTTGACTGTGTTTAATTTTCCGTACATTTTTATATCCCAATACAAAAGAAGAAAGAAGGCAAAAGACGGCTTTAACAGGATACAATGGACAACTAGAACAATTATGTGCCTCTATACTTGAGACATTATGTCATTAATTTTTGAGAAAATCATTCTGTTGGTTAAGATGTAAACCGACCCTAGACCAAGTATCCTGAAGGGAGTCACTCCCTAGGTCAAACCTCCTATTCCAAAAGAAGTAGAAAAAGTTTGCTTGAATTCTTTGACTTTTGGTCCAGGTGGAATGGATAGACCTGTATGGACAACTTTATATATCTAAAACATCAAGTAACCACATCCAAGCTCAGATTGTGAAGTAGTCACAGTTGTTGTCAACAACTTTGTTTAACCCCAAACTCTCTGACCTTCTGACAAAGTACAATTGGCTCACATTTTTGGGCCTCCACGCATAGTTTCAGTCTATCGCTCTGACTAGTCTGGAACTCACTATGTAAACCAGAACTCAAAGAGATCCACCTGCTTCTTCCTCTTGAATGATAATAGTAAAGATGCACATTGCCATATATATACAATTGTCAGCTATTTTAAAGAAAAATAAAGCACAACTTTGCAACACATTTTTTTCTTTATAAAATTTCTTCATACATTTAAATTGTTAAATTTAACAGTGATGGATATTAAAATTAGATTTCAATCAAAAATATTGTTATCAACTATTAAAATATATGGTAACATTATACAAGGACTTCAAAATACTATAATTAGATAACAATATAAATAAAATTAAAAATTGGAGAAAAAATAGTTACAAGTAAAATCAATATTGAAAATGAAAGACATACTACTATATAAAATATAATATTAATGTGAAATAATATTATATAAAATAATACAAAAATAGTTTTGAATATATAAAAATGCAGTCATAGAGACCTAAAGAGTATATATTTCTTATAAAATCTTACTATCTAAAACTTCACAGACTTGCATTAATCTGAACCAGATGAGGTACTAGACTTCAAAGAAGTAGATACTTGCCCCTATCTCTAACCCAGAATCTGTTTCCGGTTGTTAACCACTTGAAAATGAAAATTAGTTTTCTCCAAGGGAGTCTCACCTGGGAAACATATCACTTTTAAGGGTAGGTGTTGTGGGATATTATTTAACATGTGTTATATTTATTTATGCAGAGGAGCATTTGTTTAATGATGTAAAGATATATCACATTCTTTTATGTTGCATTTGTTTAACTCTGTGATTTTGTATTAAGAGAGATCATCAAGAAAAGAAAAAGACAAAAAAAAAGACAAAAAGAGAAGAAAAAGGAGAGAGATCAAGGAACGAGAGGAGAGGAGAATGTAAGGGCCAACCACCAAGCCACACAGTCAGATACAGGATAAAAAGAAAGAAAAGATATCAAAAATAGAATAAGGTAAAAGCCCAAAGGCAAAAGATAGGCAGGATAATTTAAGTCAAGGAAAACTGTCAAGTAACAAGCCAATCTATGGCCAGGCATGTATAGGAAGGAATAGAGAGCATAGAGTAGAAACAACCTACTGCAGCGATGCTTAACGACCACAGTAGATAGTAAAAGGAAAATGAACTCAAGGCATCTTTGGAGGCTTTTTGTCTCACAATTTCAAGTCAGTTCATTTCTTTTTATAAAATTTTACCCTTTTATATTGTATTTATTTTTATTCACTTTTTCACACTAGAGGTCATTTACATATCCACTATGGTTTCCAGAATCGTGTTTATATTGGATTCCTGGGTGTGCAAATTAGTGGCTCTCTGCATCTGTGTCTATTTTTGTAGCTTTTCTTGGGCTCTTTCCTTTCTGCTTATTTACATACTACTCCAATGTATTTACTTTTAACTTGTTATATTTTATTTTACTCTTTTCATTACTATTTCTTAAATTCCCGTTTGCTTTCTAATGAGGACAGAAAAGGTGAATCTGGATCAGATCAGAGGTAGGAAGGTAATAGGAAGAGAAGAGGGAGAGGAAACAGTAATTGAGATACCTTGTATGAAAACAATCCATTTTTTATTGAAAAAATAATAATAGTAATAAAGGGACCTTCCAGAGCCCAAAGATCTTGGATAATATCTCCTTAATGTAAGTGTAGTGCTGGTGGAATACAGTAGAAAAATTATGTTAAATTTTGATAGAAAGTAAATCTCTTACTTAATAAATGGTTTAACAAAAATTCAACATCCTAAGCATTCGGCTTTTATTTTATTTTTAGTTTGTGGGTGTAGCTATGAACATAAATAAATGTTAAAATTCACACAAATATAAATTTTCTACTAAAGGAGATAGATTAAAAACTTTCTTTGTAGTCTGAAGTTATACTTAAGGAGAAAGTTAAAAACTTGACAGGATAAACAGACTAGATAATAGGAGAACAAGGAAAAAACCAAATGTTTAATTGAGCTGTTTTCCAGCGAGGGTTATATGCTTTAAATTTAGATGAAGCGCTTAATATGCAATTGTTCTAGTGCTTTCTAAATCATAATCTCTAAGTATGTGGCAGCACTAAAATGATATACAGTAATATACTATGTATATTAATGCGTGTGTAAATTTTATGTGTCAATTACACAAGGTTTAAGATGACAGAACTGCAACATTATTTTAAACACTTCAAGGTCATCAATATCAAGAGTGCATTTCTAGTGAAAGAATCAGAGCATTTCATAATTTGGATAACTAATATTGGCCAAAGAAAGTAAAATACATAAAAATACAGATAAATATACGTTGTGCATCTATTCATTCATGTTAAAAAGTTCCATTTCCTACCATCATATTTTCCCTATATCTCTTTGAAATCCTTTAGAAACTAATCAATCCATTAACAACAGCAAAAGCAACAGCCAATGTGAATCAGAACAGCTTTCTTCTTGGTCATATTGCATACTGCTTTGCTTAGAGGATACCAAAATATTTTTAGCAACTTGTAGTATCCCAATTGTATATGTTCTCTAAGATCTCAGTAGAGTGTGTAGGAATAAAATGAATGGACATCAGAACAGTTTCTTAGTGGAAATGCAAGAGAGCAGATGGAGAACTTCTTAGCTGTGAAAATAGACATTAAACAATGTTCACTGAGCAGAATGTATCACACTCAGCAACTGAGACCTTTACACTGAGTCATTTTAGGTAATTAATAATATTTCCAAAGCAAGAGAATGAACTCTGAAACCAGATTGCAATGTTTCAAATCCAAACTCTTTCATTAATTATCTCTTTGACCTTGGGCAATTCCTGTAAGTATGTTATTAATTGTATAACTTAATAGAGTCAATGTGATAATTGAATGCATATACATGTTATGCAATAATTAAATCAAGGTAGTTAACCTTTTCATCACCTTAAACATAAAATAAATATCATTTAATAACTGTACTTATTTATGAACTATAATGTGCTATTTGAAATTTTTTACAATGGAGTGATGAAATTTGGTTGATCAACACTTCTCTTTTTATCACTGTCTATTTTATCAGCTTTGTGTCCGGGTCTCTAAAGTCATATACGTAAATGTCTTTTTATGTCCTACCAACTCCTAAATAATGACAGAGAGAGTTCTTATTAATGAGGAAAGCTCAGCTTATATCTTAGTCTTGTTTCTGACTAGTTCTTATAACTTAATCCAATTATATTAATGTAAATTCTGCATTGTGGCTTATGGCTGTTACCTCTCTTCCTGCACATTGTGCTTGTTCTTTGTCTCCTGGCATCTCTGTCCTTCTTCTTCCCAGAGTCCTCTCTGTCCCCAGATGTATTGCCTAACCTATATCCTGCTATTGGCCACTCAGAGATTATTGCACCAATCATAGCAATATATTATCACAATGTGTACAAATAACCTACAACTCATGCAGGATGATTTTTAATAAATATAACTTGCGATTTTGACTACTATCACTCCACTGTGCTAAGATACTTTAGAACCCACTGATTCTAGATTTTTCAGAATTTAAAATGTCTCCAACGTGAGACATATAGAATTATAATTACACTAAATTATTTCCAATTTGTTGAGAGGCCTCCTGACATGTTCATAGCAACTTATGGTCATTTCATATAGCTTTAATGCTGTTATGAAGGATCTATATAGTGTTCATCATAGGGTTTATAGTAAAAAGAATCTCTCAAGTAGAAAAGTCTTTCACTTTAGACTTTTGTAGTCATATAAATAAAAAGATTTGTTTTTAAAGCATACTGAGAGACTGTGGATGTTTGGCAATAAAAAATAATGTTTAATACCAGCGTATAGTAAGACTCTCCAAATCATATGTTAAATAGTGTTTCTCTTTACTGATATTTTATTAATCCTGCACTATGACAAAGTAGCCAAGGCAGCATGATGTATTTTTAGAAGAACTATACAACAGATACCTTTTTAGTTTTTGTCTCATCTCTCTCTCTCTGTCTCTCTCTGTCTCTGTCTCTCTGTCTCCCTCCCTCTCTCTCTCTCTCTCTCTCTCTCTCTCTGTGTGTGTGTGTGTGTGTGTGTGTGTGTGTATGTGTGTGTGTTCATCTGTGTACGCCTCTGTAGTCTGTGTTTACAGATAAGTACATCTGTACCTGAGGGTGCAAAGGTCAAAGGTCAGAGGTTGTTGTTGTGTGAATCCTTAAATCTTTCTTCTATTTTTGAAACAGAGACATTCACTGATCATGGAATATGCCATTTTGACTAGACTGTCAGTCGCACAACCCAAAGATCCACTTGTCTCTGTCTTGTCAGTACTAGACAGAGATAGATGCATGGCACTTGATATAGGTTTCCTATGCTTCCAGAGCAGCTCTCATCCATGAACGCATCACCCAGCCCCGAGAGGAAATCCTGAGCAGGAGAAACCTCTGCTGCATTAATTATTCCACCTTTAAAAATTAATCTCACTCACATTCATATTTGGATCTAGATATCTAGAAAAAAATGAATCTTGAAACCAGGTTAGCACATATTGTGAAATGAGTCAAGTCTTATGTATAGAACAATATAGTTTAGTATAACTTTTTTCATACATGTTCCCAATCATCCCAGATTTTCCTGGGTTTTCTTCTTTTGTCATGGTGTTCAATGTCGTACCTCTAGGTGGCCTGAAAGACACTGTCATATTATCTGGTCTAGTCTTATGCTTTGCCATTCCCTACACTTTTGAATGTCGAGATAGACAACAGTGAATGCTCTTTGTGTGATCCTCTTATTCTGTGTTATTCCGAGATGCATGTCAGAACGCATTTAAGGTTCCTGATGAATGAAAATGCTGAACTTCTTACAAGAAATAAAAGCCACACACTGCTGAGGACTTCTTTTCTCTCTACTTGGCTAAATTTGTTAATTTAAGTTTAGTGTACCAGGCACAAAAACTAGCTTGTGGTTTGGTATTGATTCAAATAATAAATTTCATTTGTTAAGGTAATTAAGGTAATTTTTGTTAATATTTGTAATCATTCAATGTGAATGAATGTCTTGCCAAATCTGTTTGCCTTTTCTACTGCTGAAGACGACTTAGAAAATGAGTGGAGAAGATTTGGAGAGTGGATTAATTTATTCTAATATTCTATATTAAAGGCCGTTTCTTCAAAATCTGAACATCCATTTGGTTTATGATGAACTTTTTGTGAAAAATGCTGATAAAGAAGAGGTAGCATGCTGGTTATGATTTTTTTTTGCCAAAATATTTCCACAAAAATGAACCTCTGGGTAGCTTTGATTTGCTCTCCAGATTCAACGGTGTAACTAAACACACATTAGTGTAGTAAAGGATGCCCTTCATTCTAAATTCTAAATCCATTCTAAATTCATGAGGAGCAAATATGCAGGCTGCTACCTAAAAGTCCCAAATATTCAGAAACATTTTTGTTCTATATTTATATTTTATATCATTCTTTCATGTTGGTTCCCCACACTGAGACAAAGAAAGAAGAGTAAATGCAATTTCATGAACTGATTGTAAATTTAGGTGGAAACAAGGATTTTATTCATAGCTGCATCATGCTATAACCATGCCTTTAAGTAATGCCAGCTTTTCCTGAACATCAAATTGGCTTTCAGTTGGCAGCTAGTTGAGGAGATATACAATGCAGCAGATTGCATCTTAAAACCAAGTGTGGGAGCATTTGCTTTCATTTTTATTTTCTCTCTCCAATATAAGAAATTAATTAGACTGTAGTCAGATGATTTTGATAAATTGGTAAACGACCTTTTCATGCTTCTGTTTTGTGTAATTTTTAATATGAAACCGATTCTTTTACAGTTTACATCATGGGGTGAATCCTGAGAAAAGAGTTTAGTGTTACATATTAAGGTTTTAGGCATATATACATACAATTGAACCTAAAGGACATGAAATAAAAAATATCTATATAAAAATGATGTATTGATTGTGGTAAGAAGCATCTTCATTGCTAGTTTCCAAAATATAGAAACATGAAAATTTTGTGAGGATGTTGGGAGATTCACGTATGCTTTTAATTCTGTTATGTGGTAAGAAACTAAATACTATCTATATATGGTTAATATTATTTATTAAGAAAATATCAACATATTGTGGTTTTCAAAGTTAAAAGACAAATGTATTATACGTCACATATTATATAAAGTTCAAAGGAACTCACCATTATGTTTATCTGAATAACAATCAACACAGATAAAGGAAAAATTACCTTTTATATTTTTAAGTGTTGGGTTCCACAAGCTCAGAAATTGTTTATTTAATTTTTTTCACCAAGATGGATGGAAAGCTTTAGATAGCGATGCTGTGCATGTTAAAGGAACAATGTTAAGCAGGCATCTGGTGGAAAATTCTGATTTTTCCTCTGCATGAGGCACTATAGTCAATGCTCTTAAAAACACAGATAACTTCCTCGACATGTCTGTGGTTATTAAACAAATAAAAAGTAAATGGAAAGAGGAGACAAAACTTTTGACATAAAAATGTACCGACCAAATTCATGCGATAAGATAATAAGCCTAAGAAAACTTCATTAATAAGGACTTTTAGCTAATTTTTGATTCAATTCTAAGAATTCTAGCACTGACATCCTGATATAACTACATGTGGACTCATCTGTCGATTTAAAAGTTTAAAATAATTAATCTAACATGGGCTGGCATGTATTTTTCAAGATTCTCAGTGAGGCTTTTCTCTCTCTTATCTCCCTCTCCCTCTCCCTTTTCCTCTCCCTCCCCCTCTCTCCTCTCTCTCTCTCTCTTTCTCTCTCTCTCTCTCTCTCTCTCTCTCTCTCTCTCTCTCTCTCTCTTCCTGCCTCTGCACTTCTATCTCTCCTTCCCTCCCTTCATCTTTTCCTTACCTCTCTCTAATATTGAAAATAATTTTCTCTGGTTTACAAATTGACCAAATAAAAGTGATGAAACTCGCAGTTTACAAAATTCTATTCATATTATTTTAGAGCATTTTAAAGTTATTTTATTAGGTGGTATTTTATACGTTACACAATGACTTTAGATCATCCTTAACCCTGTCTCTCTCACCCCAACTCTTCCTGAACTCTACTTGCCACATCTTCTTCCTATGCTTACATGGCTTTCTTTCTCACTCTTTTTGATTATTATTTTTAAAATTCTCCAAGTCCTGTTAATGTTGCACCTGTGTATACAAGTACAAGAAATCACCCAATTAAGGATATGCAACCTATCAGAGGCTACACACTGTAGAGGCTACAGAACTGATTTTCCCTCTTACAGTTCCTGTCAACTGTAGAAGGCCCCTCATCTAAATGTGAGATCTTTCCTCTTCATACTTCCACCTTGTCTGACTTGATATTAGGTGTCCTTCACTATAAGAAAGAGCCACTGTTAGCCTGTGGGTATAATAACTGTCTAGGAGACATTATTTCACAAGAATTTCTTCGATCTCTGATTTTAGATGATTTTCCATGAGCTTTGTGTGGAGGAGGAGGTATGATACAGATGTCACTCTTAGGTATTAACAAATTCATTTAATCTCTGTGTTTTTATCAGTGTTAAGTCTGTTGGTCTGTTTAAACAGGTATCTAATATCTAAAGATGATTATCCAAGGAATTCAGTTGCATTATTCTATGGGTATGGAGACAATTATTTAGAAGGCAATTTAATATTGTGTGCTTGTAGCAAAATATTCACAGTACGGCCTTGATCATCCAAGTAACAGGTCTTGGCCAGGTTTACAGGAACAAGAACAATTACACTCTGGTAGAGAAGATCTTAAGACAAACTATAAAACTGTGGATTCATCCATGACACCATTAAATGAATGAGCTTATATTGATAAGCAAGTCATATTTGTACCTTGCAGAGTTCATAACTGTATTGGAGTATTGATCATTTTTCTCCCCATCCACACTGAAAAACACCTAATGCCACTAAAAGCTAAATCATAGGCAGAAAGATTCCTGGTTTATACAAGGTTGACTCTCCAGATCCTGTGATCAACTTGTACAATCTATTTTATATGGGGGTCTTATCAGACACATCTTAACCACTAACATTAAATCAAGAGGAGAACAATAATTTAAACAGATTCTAACAAACAGGAAGTTTGAAGCAGTAGTAAACATTTCCTTTTATGTTTTCAGAGTTTTATTTATTTTCAGTCCTGTTTTTGTTCCTTTTATTCGTCTCAAGTTATTTATTCATCCATGTGCACACATCTGAACATGTTGTCTCTTGTGTTCTTCATAATTCAGGTTCTGTTAAAACACTCATTCACATAAAACTATACGAATTTAAAAGTTAAATTTCACAATAATGTTTCCAGATAACGTCATATCTTGACAAGTGTCTTATAGAAAGGATTTACTATCTTTATTTTTGAAACACATGATGCTATGGACAATTAATATACATTAAATTCATCAGAATTTAACAGGTCCTCTATAATTTAAATACTCATTTAAAGCCTCTAAGGGCAATTTAGAAATCACTGAGTGTTGAATTCTTGTGTTCTTTTATTAAAAACAACTTAGTATTCAATTATAGAACTTTAATCATCTAGTTTTAAAAGTTT
This sequence comes from Myodes glareolus, assembly GCF_982192425.1. Classification (NCBI taxonomy): domain Eukaryota; kingdom Metazoa; phylum Chordata; class Mammalia; order Rodentia; family Cricetidae; genus Myodes; species Myodes glareolus. The sequence goes on along the minus strand of NC_142037.1, from coordinate 56,140,463 downwards.
TGGAAGCTGTATTTAGATGCTAATGAATTTATAAATCATTGAGGAATGATTCAAGGAGAATGATAAAGTTTGAAATTATTACTAACCACAAATAGTGGGAAATTAGAGGCAGAGGAAAGATTAATATAAATGGTATTTAGATGATTACAACACTTTTGGGAAAAATAAATCAAGCGCTTATTCATTTTCTGCACAAACAAATTCTAAATTAAATACTTTTTGATTAAGTAGTAAGACTATTAAAACTAAAGGAAGTATAGAAGAATACATATGTATAATAAATTCATAACTTTGTATAAATTATTTCAATTTAAAAAGAAATTAAGATGAAAAGACGACAATGTCAGTTAATACATGTTTCAAAGTACCACACAATACTAAAAATCAGAATAAAAAGACATTTCTTATGTAATTGAAAATTTATTTTATCAAATTCTCCTGGAAATTATGCAAGTATATATATACACACATTTCTGTGCTTATACTTCAGTATCCCGAGAAAGACATAGAAATCAGAGGGAAGAAGAAGATGAGGGAACAAAGTTCATTAAAATGATTAATTAGGGCATGTACATTCTCTCCAATTTTTGAAAGCATAAAGAAACATTGAGTAAAATGCTGACTAAATTTTTATACTAATGACATGCAATATCAGGAAGTAAAGCGAAATACAGGAATGATTCTAATTCATACTTGCTTCTACTTTATTATTTACATAAATAAGGATATCCATTCTTAATTTTTGAAGATAGAGCTAAAAAGAATTTCAGTGTTTCTTACATTTATGTATCTATTGTCAAACTTTACATAATAAATATTTATAACAAGAAAATATAAAAATGAAATCATAATACAGTATGTAAATGTTCCCAATTTCTATAAAGCTTTATTCCATCAAGAAGGCGTTAGATACTTTCTTGATCAATTAGAAAACAGATTTTACAGGCAATAGCAATTACTTTTCTTCTCTAGGCTGTTGAAGCAATTGGCTCACTCAAAGTCTGAAAAGATTCATGTCTTCTCTGCCAATTTAATTCATTGCTTTGGTTATTTTAGTTATTTTAATATGACTTTCTTTCAACTATCTGCTAATGAAGTATATACAAGCTGTAAAAAAGAATTTCTTAGACAATACATCAAAGCTGGTTATTTTCCTTTGGGAATAAATACCACAGAGAAAATGGCAAAACAATAAACGGATGTGAAGTGGAGTTTTAGTAAACAAGACGTTCTTCAGGTTATTTTTAAATTCAGCATTCGTTACATTGCTTTCCTACTAGTATGACATTTTTTTAATGTTCCCTTTCTCTAACAAGTTTTTTTTTTAAACTTGTTTCAACAATGTTCAGCTAGATAATAGGTCCCTCAGCAAGCAAAAATGAAGTGGTACAAATATTAAAAGCATTCTGTGCCCTTTGAAAATATTATGAAAGTTTCTGCACAGATGGGCTGAAAGTTTAATTACCTCTAAGGAAGAGTGTCAGAGTCATCATTGCTCTCGCAACAACTGGAAATTTTGCAACCAAAATAACCATCATGAAATTACTCTGAGAGTACATACCATGCACACAGAAGAAACAGCTGCCACTCCTTTTATGTCACCCAGCTACTGCTATTGCCAGTGATGGCATAGCATGGAGATGTCACTTAGGTTTGTTCTCAGTCTGAAATTTTCTAGGCATTTTGCAAATGTGCCATACTGAAAGAAATGTATGGAATCGAGCAACATGCACCAAATAAGTTAGCACTCTTCTGCATACTTTGTTGTGTATTCTTATGCAATGTTTTATAGACTAGGTTATAAAAGAAACACAATTTCATTAGGTACACATTTTTATAATAGAACCGAGACAAATGACTCATATTTCTATGATAATTATATTACACATGTGAAATTATCAAACTGTTTTGTACTGAAAACGTGACCTTTAAGGTGTTTATAAATAACAAAATATTATTTTTTAATATTCTCATATAGAATACATCTGATAAAAAATTATTCAGACTCAGATTCATGATAATAAGTAAGAAACTATTACAAATAATACTGCTATGAATATAATTGAGCACATGTCCTTGTGGTTTGAGTGTGTATTCTCTGGGCATATGCTGAGTCTTGAAGTAGATTTATTCCCAATGTTCTGAGAAACTGCTGTGCTAATTTACATAATGGCTGTACAGTTTTGCACTCCCACCATCAATGGAGGAGTCTTCCTTTTACCCCATATCCTCTCCAGCATAAGCTGTCATCAGTGTTTCTGATCTAGGCCATTCTGATAAGTGTAAGATGGAACTGAGAGTTGTTTTGATTTGCATTTCTCCAATGGTTAAGATTGCTAAACATTTCCTTAGGTATATTTCAGCGATCTGAGATTCTGTGACAAATGACTCAGTGAAGATAAGGTATTAAAAGAAATATACACCACTCAGCATCACAGGAGGGCAAGTGCATTAAAGTTTAAAAAGCTTAATTAGGAGTTTCCTTTGGGATGGGAGAGAGGGCTCGACAGTTAAGATCCCCAACTGCTGTTCCAGAGGACATAGGTTCAATTACCAGGACCCACATGGTGGCTCCAAACTATCAGTGCTTCTGGTTCTAGGATATTTGTCATGTTCTTCTGGTTTCTTTAGGTACCACATACGTACACTACACACAGACATATACACAAGCATACACATAAAAAAGCTAAACAAATAAAAACTTAAAACCCTCTTTGAAATGATGTCTAGAGGTCATTTAACCTTTTGTGGCTTTACTATTCTTTATTTTCAGTAAAGGTCATGTCAGTCTTCCTTGAATTTAACATTATTAAAAATAATAGCAAACTATGTACCCAAGGAGACTAGTTTGTCTAAAAGTGAAATAAATGTGAGCCCATTTGGGAAAATGTTTTTAAAATCAAAAGCAAAGCATGTCCAAAATTGTGTAAAATATTAAATACTAATACTAATACTGTAAAGGAATATACATCACTAATGCTGTCATTTTTGCATCAATATCCAAATGAATAGTTTCAACTGGATTAATGGTGATCTGTTTTATCTTCTGTGCTGGTTTCATGATAAATGTCTCCTGTGGTCTCTGCCATTGGAATACTTGCTCCCCATTTGGTATCACTTTTTATGTACATTTATTAAGTGTGGTCTTGATCAACTAACAGGCTCCCGGGGAAGGTCTTTAGTAACTTAAAGACTCAAGTAAATTCTAATTCGCTCTCTGCTGCCTATTTGCGGTTCAATATTCTGTTCCAGCCACCATGTCTGGCAGTTGCAATGCATCTGACATGAAGAGATTTATTTTCTCTAAAATAGTAAGCAAAATAAATCCTTTCTTTGGTAAGCTGTCTTGGTTGTGGTGTTTCATCATAGCAATAGAAAAAACTAATGCATAACCCAAACAATCTTTCATTCAAAATGAGGTTATTGGAAAAAAGAATCTAAGTGAGTTCACAGTTACATATTATAGTTGATAAGTTAATGAATAGTTAGAAACTTCATACAATTTAAGAGTATATATGAGCCCCATTCAGAGAGTCCGGTTTTAACACATGCTCATTCAGACCCAGTCCAGCTGGCCTTGGTGATCTCCCACTAAATCAGTTCTACTGTCTCCATGTGTGGACGCACCCCTTGTGGTCCTGTCTTCAATGAGGCCGGACTGAAAAGCCAATGATAATGACACTGGATTTTGATTCTACTGCATGTACTGGCTTTTTGGGAGCCTATTCTGTTTGGATGCACACCTTCCTAGGATGGAGCAGAGGTCCTTGAATGAAGACAGGGCACCCTGACTTCTCTTAGGACTGGAGAGCGAGGTGGAGGGGGAGTGAGGGGAGTGGAAGGGAAATGGGAGGATGGGAGGAGGTGAAAATTTTAAATAAACAAAAATTTTAAAAAGTGTATATGTGAGACTTTATATCTAAAACATTTCCTTTAAGAGACGATGAAGGAGGACTTGACAGATGGTTGACTGTAAAAAGCACAGGTTCGCTTTATACTACCAACAGTGTTTCTGCTCATGCTACTAAGAGATCTGAATCAGCAAGTCTTTTAATAGTTCTCTTAAAATAATTTAATGAGGGACATACTTTATTCTGAGGGATTATTGTTGGATATTTGCTAGAGAACAGAGAAGTACTCTTTATTGAGGTTATAGTCACTGCTAGGTTCCTTATGTTCTGGTGAATCACTTTACCTCCAGGCATACATGGTCAGAAATAACGGGATTTGGTGAATTCTCAAAACACACAGGGAAACAAACAAAGAAAATAATTAGAAGTTAAAAGAAGAACATGTTGGTGAGGAAGTAAGAGGAATTGAACTGGGCTAAAGGAAGTAAATAATTCATATTTCATTGTGTGTATTTCACAATGAAATATATACATCGTTGCTTTTTCTTGGTTTTCTTGGATATCTTTGAGGGATTTATTTATTTATTCTATCTTTTTCCTAGTCTTCTTATCCATTTCTTTAAAGGAGCTTTTCACATCCTGTTTAATGATCTCTATCACTTTCATAATGTTACGTTTAAAGTCTATTACTTCTACTTCTTCTGGAATAGGGTGTTCAAGTCTTTCTGTTGTATGTTCGCTGGATTCTGGGGTTATCATGTTGCTTTTCAGATTGTAGGAGGAATTCTTGCATTGGCGCCTGCCTATCTCTTCCTTCAAATGCTATTAGGAGAGTCTTGGAGTCTTGGTCCGATCTTTGCTGTGGCTAACTGCGTACTTGGGTGTTATTCTTGGTCTGCCCTCTCTTAGGTCCCCTCAGCACTGGAGTTGGGTCTCAGATTCTCTCCACCCTGAAGTAGGTTGTGTGGTGGATCCCTCCGGATGGATCGACTGGTAGTGGATCAGGGCCACTTTCTGGTCAAGAACCTCTCAGACAAAAGGATGGGCTTGGTAGATGCTGGTTCAGAACAAAGAAACCCCTGCAGCCTTGCACTCACCACTGTGTCTCCAGACCCTCAGTGCAGAAGCAGGCTGAGTTGGGGGATCCTTGGACCCCGTAGATGGAAAAGGGTGTTTGGGGGCAAGCTAGGGTAGGATATGTAGAGAAAGTCAGTAGCCGGGGAGAAGCCCCACTGAATGGCCAGAAAGTTCAGGGGATTGGAGGGTGCCTGTGCTTCCTTCCAGGGGTGTCTGGCGGGCCAGGCGGGGACACACTTACCCCTTCAGATGCATCCACTGGTATTGAATCAGGGCCACTTGCTGGCCAAGGACCTCACAGACAAAAGGGCGGGTGCAATTATTTTTTAAGATTATCTCCATATATGTATATGTACACACCTTGGCATAAACATATGTATATGAGTTTATACATAATTCTATTTAGAATGTCAATTTAATGCTAATGAAATAGTAAAACTCATGTATGTTCACAAGGGAGAAAACACATCAAAATACATTGTAAGAAAAATTTAAATAATTTTATTTAATTTATTTTGAAAATAAGCACTATTCATAACATTATATATATTTAAGAAATGACAGGTAGACTTTTCCTGCAAGTGTATACCGCATAGTGTTTAAATCAAACAAAGCATCTCAGTCTCCATAAACACTTATCACATCTTTGCTTTGTTTTGTTTTATTTTGCTTTGTTTGAAATAGGGTTTCTCTGTGTGCAGAGTTGATTTTCTTGGAACTCAATCTGTAGTGCAGCCTGGTCTCAAACTGGATAAGTTCTGCCTGCCTCTGCCTCCAAAGTCCTGGGATTAAAGACCTGCATCACCACAGATTGTTTATTTATCATTTCTTTATAGGAAAAACCATAATTCTTTCTTCTGGGATTTTGCAATGTATAAAACCAGATCATCATTCATATTCACTATGCTTTTTAACAGTAGGAAAGCATTTTATACTATCTAACTACAGTGTGTTACTCACTATTAAACACCCTTCATCCCCCTAACACATTAATTTCCTCGTGTTTCAGCAACCACCATTCACCCTTGATTCCTATGAAATTAATTGGTCTTTTTACAGCCTGATATCTTCACTTACCACAATGACCTTAATTTCCAACCACAGTGTCATTAATGACTGAGTTCCACACATTGTATGGCTTGAAAATACTGAGACTCATATGGTGTATATGCACTACATTTCCTTTATTCGTTATCAGTTATGAGACAGGGGTTATTCATTTTTGGTTAATATGACTGGTGTTTCAGTAAACACAAGTACAGAGGTCCCTTCAACATGCTGATTTCATTTCTTTCAATTATAGTAAGGATGAGAATTTCTGTTTCATGCTACCCCTTTCATTGATCCATAGATATGATAATCTACATTCTGTCCATACATGGACAGGAATATCTTTTGCTCTTCGCTTTCTCTCGGTCATCATGTCTTTTATCATTGTTGATACCATTGCTACTGCACTTGTTGACACTGAACTGTGATTTTAATTTGTATTTTCCTGATGACTAGAGATGTTGAAATTTTAACACTTTCCAATTGTCTGCCTGCCTTGGGAAAAATGTCTGTTTAGGTGCATTGCTAACATTTGAAATGCATTACTTTTTCTTTTAATTTTTGGAGTTCCTCATATTCTGGACAAATAACTGCTTTTGTAAACTGCTTTCCATATGTATAATATATAATTTTTTTGCTGCTGTGGCTTATCCACTCATTGAATCAATTTTCATCTTAGATATTCAGAACTTTTATTTAAGAATAATTCTGTTAATTAACATTGCTCTGTTCCAATCATATAAGTCTTAAGAATTTAAAATGTTATGAGAATTATACCTATGATTAGTGTATTTACATTATTTCCTTCCTGTATCTCCTTCTTTTAGCTTCTCTTGTGTTCTTCAAAATCCCTGTTGAATGCATCACCTTTCTTAAATATTATTAATACAGACATTATATATATATGCATTATATATATATATATGTATATGTATAATCATCAGTTGTTCTCTGTAATTGATGAAGGAAGATTTGTACTAATTTTTTGGTGTGTGGATGGTTACCTTCCCCCAGTACCTTTCTTGAAAAGCTAATGCTTTACCCAATGTACATTCTTAGCACTTGTACAAAAAAATTTCATTTTGATATATGTGCATCTTTATTACTAAACTCTCTAATCTATATCTTTATTTTGAATAAATATTAAAGATGTGATATATAATATCATTTATGGTATATTTATATAATATGTATATTTTATACATATAGAATTTTCATATTTCTTTAAAACTGTCATTGGTGTTGTGACACTTGAAGAAGAGAGTTAGCATCAAGACAACATTTCTCAGCAAAACAAGAGAATGTGCTGTAGTTTAATTTTCCACATAAATTAGGAAGTACATAGGACATATTAGTAATAGTAGACTATATTTGTACATGCATGTACTAGACTCCTGCCTCCCATACTATTTAAGGTTAAGTAATATCAAAATTCATATACTGTTCATTGACACATATAATGAATAGTCATTGCACAAATCTCATTTATATTAAAAATAGACTGTAATGCAGATGTTGTGATTTAATTCTATGTCTGTGCCTAAACGTTGCAGATATTACACTTATTAATCACTAGTTTGACATCAGACAAGGTCAAAGGTGATTTCTACATACTATTTCACTTATCCTTGGGGCAATTTTCCCATACACTCAACTCCGCATATCATAGAAGACCTATTAGAGGCTCAAAAAGGAGTCATTATGGTGGTAAGATATTTATACTACCTATCAGTCTTCATGAAGACTGAAATGAACTTCAGCCCTATGAATAAAGTTTTCTAATTTCTGTAAGCAAACTTTAAAAAGGAACACTGTTTAGATTATACATATATGTGTCTTAAATGTGTGTATGTGTCCATATGTGTATATGTCCTTTGTGGAAATATAGTCATGTATGTATGTATATGCACATATGTTGTGGAATGAGGACAACTGGTGTGGAACAGAGTAAAGCCAGGTGGGAAATCCCAACAGAAATGTAGAGAGAGAGTACGCAGAGTCAGAGAGATACAAAGTAGTACAGAAGGCAGATGCCTCAGCCAGGCCCACCGGAATTTTTCCAGTAAGCAGTGATCCAATTAACACAGTTTCTCTGGGGTTATTTCAAATCTGGGTGGCTGGAAATGAGAATGAGCAGACTCTGAAAACAAATGGGTTAATTTAAGATATAAGAGTTAGCCATAAATATGCTTAAGCTATTGGCCAAACAGTGATATAATTAATATAGTTTCTGTGTGGTTATTTCGAATTTGGTTGGCCGGGAACTAACAGGCACATTCTGCTAACAGACAATGATGACTTTCTTCCTCAATCTTTTCTGTAGCCTATTTTTTGAGACAGGTTCTCTAACTGAACCTTGAACTCACCAGTTTAGCTAGACTACCTGAGTGGTAAGCCTGAGGGTTCTACCTGTCTTTGTCCCTAAGGCACTGGGATCATAGACATTTGCTTCCGGTAATTCTTAGATGGTTATTGGACATCTGAATTCAGAGTCCTAAGATTGTGTGTCTCAGCCAGGTCCTCATCACAGGAACAGTTTCCTGTAAGGTAACAGAGTCGATTCCTAAGGAAGCACACACTGAAGGAAGATGGTTGAAAAGTCAAATCACTGGAATAGGCTAAACTTTTAAAGGGCATGATTGGTTCTATGTTACGAATTTAGGGAATAGTCAAAAGTAAAGCAAAAATCAGAAGTAATAAGTTTAACAAGCGTCAGTTAAAGCCTGAACAGAAAATGTCAGCATTTCACAATTTATATGGGGAAGGAAACCACTAAAGAACATCTCAAGACATGGTTTATGAACAGAACGGCATTGCCAGTTTGAGGTTAGAGAATTCATATTTAACAAATTATATTTAAGTATTAGGAAATATATTTAATGTGTTTCTGTAAATTGAAAAATAAAATCCTTTAAAAAATTCATTTTATATTATTTTTAAAATTTTATAATTATATATCTTTATTTCAAATATTTAGAACTATAAACATTGATTCTTTGTAGACAACGAATATAAAATTTACTTGCAAATGTTAAACTATCCTAATATCAATTAAACTTCTTCTTTCTGTGCCTTTTGATGCTTTTTTGACACTATGAACAATTTAATTTAAGGGGTTATGTCCAATAGAACAGTTTTATAGAACAATTGCTCAAGTTGAGCTTCTCTAAAGTTCACCTTAGAATGATGTATTCAGCAGCCACACAGCAACTTCGACAGCAACTTTCTGCCTTAAATATTGTCAGTGAGAGAAGGAAAAGAATGTCTTGAACAAATGTCTCCCCTCAAATGGGAGAGTGTGACATTGCCAGAGAATAGAGGTGCTGCCTCTTATCTGCGCTTAATAACCTCTCTCACTGGCACCTATTCACCTGCCACTTAGCACAAAGACAAGCCTGCATGTCATTTAACAGGTCTGCATTAATACACCTACCCAATCAATGGCTTCTCCCCATTCCTCAAGGACACTGGTCTGTTACCATTACTAGACACTGTCAACAGAAAATGACACCAGAGTTGTGCGAGGCAAAATGGTGTCAGTTTAATCAGAGAGCAGACAAAAAGGCAAACAATGCTACCCAGGAGGGAAGTATAGCAAGGAGACTCAGAGGTTGGCACAAGTCATACTTGGCAGGTCCCTGAGAAACCAGCTTGAAATTCAGGGATATAAAATCCAAACGAATGACATAGGCAATTAGAGCTGTTTTCTCTCCATTCAATTAAAGTAGGTGACTGCTATTGGCTGAAAAAAAAAACTGCTTAAAAAGAAAAAGATGTTAGAAAAGGATGTAATTACAATCGAGTCACAGGAAATGATAAAAACAACTATTATTTTGTTCTAAGGATATAGGCCATAATATGAATTATGTTTAAAAATATATTTAATCAATTGCTTTAGTTTCCCCCAATAAAAAAAATAAATAGACCTTTTTAAAGCTTGTATTACTGAAGGAGAATTATCTAGGCGATAATGTGTACAAATTGATAAGATAGCTAACCACAGTAAGTAGTGCTAATAATGATGGATCTCTATAATGATGGATATGGAAGAAGCCTCGGAGATTGTCTGGCCCAACCTGCCCGTTTAACAAATGAGAGAACTGACTCAAAGAAGAATGAGTGAAATACCCAGGAGCACAGTGGCAATGCCAGTGTTGCTGGCTCACAGTCCTGCTCCTTGTCTAAAACTCTGCTTAAGATTTAGGTATGGAATCATAATAGTATTGCTACCTACAACAAAGATGCTCTATTAGTCATTTTCCATAAACATACCATGTTTTTAGTAATGATGGAAAATTGAGAATGGAATCATCTTAATTAAGTTTCTTCCAAAAGAACATTTGTCAACCATGAAGCATCCTTCTCCTGACCCTGTAAACTTTGGAAGACTTCTACACACTCATAAAATAAAGGAGGATATGTATTGTTAAAATAAATGAGGATATGCATTGCTTTTCAAAGCCTCTGGAAAGAAACACTACTAGGTAAAATGCTGAGTTGAGAGCAATGAATTTTTGTGCAGATTGTCAGTGATACAAACACTGCATCCTAAAGTGTTGATTGGAGTGATTTGGCTGGCTTACCAAGATGTTTTCACAGTGCTCAGTAATCAGGTTTCCCCTCAAACATTGTTGTCTACACCTCTATGTATAAGAATCAAGAGCTTCCTGTACCACCAATTTAAAGTACATCTTTCAGGCAATCTGGGTCATCCTTCTTCCAACTTGATCTAATCTATTCAGTTTCTAAGAAGTACCATGACTCTGTGGTTAGTTGGTTATTACTGTGGACAATTAGTAAGACATTTTTCATGAGATACTTAGGGAGAGATTTCTGTACTTAGTCAACAGCTTTTCCAAGTAGCTAAAATCCAAATTTAATTTTGAAATTAATTCTTGGTTTCTATGTAAATCTCTTTCAGCTACTTTTATCCCATATTATTTTTATATAAATTAGGACAAATTGAGTCTCAATTTCTGTGGTAGAATTGTATTTCTATATATATTCAATAGTATAAAATATTTAAGAGGTATGTTTAAATTACAGACCTTTTCCTAAGACTGCAGCACGGAGCTTCCCTTATAGTCTTTGACCCAAGACTCAATAGAGGTTTCCCTAACTTAGAAGAAAAATGAACTCCTGTATTACAGGTCCTCCTGCCCTTTTTATCTTTTCCACTCTCCATGCCAGTGTTCTTACTGAAAGGAAAGTCTGTCATAAATAATCTTTACTCTTTCTCCCAGTTTTTCCATGACACACTTCGTTTACAACCCTTGCTCACCAATACCATGCCTAGTGCATATGAGTCCCATTATTAATCTTAAGGAACACTCAGATAAGAATACACAGAAACACTTAAGTATAATGATTTGTCAGTACAAGAATCGCTCTGGATACACACACACACACACACACACACACACACACACACGAGTGTATGATGGTAAATCTTAAGTCAATGGCCTTTGCTAGGCTGGACCAGGACGGGCATGACTTTTGGGTACCAAAATCCCATGGGACAGCCTGCTTACTCACCCTCTCCCTGCTAGCAACACCTGGATTTTAGATTCTACTCCTGTTTCTCGTTGTGATCCGTGAGTTCCCCTTTAATAAAGAACACCTTATTATACCCTATGTGAGCTAGTGTGGGATTATGTGACTTGCATTCCCCTCCATTGGATGAGTTTCTCTTCATGTACATATATGCAAATGTAAGTAAATGTAAGCATACATAATTTATTTTGCCGCATTCAAAAATTTTGGGATAAAATTCAAAGGTAACACCAAAAAGGATGTGATGAGTCATAAAGAGAATTTATTTTTATTAGTAAGACAAAATAGGATAATTTTCTCATGCAAATAATGATATGGTGGATATTAAGAGTAGGAGTATGATTTGGACTATGTTGAAATACTGATTCAAATATATAGTTTATTCTTCTGTTATGTTATATTTCAAATCATTTACTTTTATATGTATGTATGTGAGTGATTGTCTAGCACGTATGATTACTACTTTAACACCTAGTAGCCATGGATGTTGAAGATTTTTCATTTACATTGTATGAAGATACATCACTGTGATAGTTTTAATAAAAAGCTGAATGGCCAATAGCCAGAAAGGAAGAGTTGGCCTGGACTTCTGGAGACAGAGGACTCAGAAAGGAAGAAAAGCAGAGTTGTCAGCCAGACATGGAGTAAGCAGGACATATAGGAAGAGAAATAAATGCCACCAGTCATGTGGCAGTATGTAGATATGTAGGGAGCCACCTGGAGGCACAGGTGATCCTGCAGTTTGGAGGTATACAAGTCCATACCTGGCTTAGCCACGTGGGGCTGAGAACCCTTGCCTGCACATGCGCAGACCAGCAAATGGTATTAACCAATCAGGACAGCATTCAAGCCTCTCCACCGTTTAAAAGCAGCTGCCTCTGGGCTCTGCTTCCTCTCTGGCTTCCTCTCTCTAGGTTCTCTAGGTTCTCTCTGGCTTCCTCTCTCTAGGTTCTCTAGGTTCTCTCTGGCTTCCTGCTCTCTCTCCTGCTCTCTCTAATCTCTCTTGTCCCTGTGCTCTCAGCTCGCTCTCTCTCTGAGTCTTTTCTCCCCAAATTTCCTCAATCGAGTGACTCCGAATAAAGACGTGATAGGGAAGGAATCTCGTTTTCGTGGCCGTTCATTCCTGCTGGTCAGGAAGCGCGCCGCATAGATAAACAGAAATGGGTTTATTTTAGTTATAAGAGGTAGTCAGAAACAAGCCAAATCTGAGACTGAGCCTTCATAATTACTAAGAAGTCTCTGTGTGAATATTTGAGAGCTGGCAGTTGGGACAGAGAAGTCTTGCTACACATGGAGATCAGAAAGGGCCTGCCAGACACATAAAGCTAGAATTAAAGATAGTTATGAACCCCCACGTGGATGCTGGGACTTCAATAGGTTCGTTTGCAAACGAAAATTCTCTTAGCAACTGAGCAATCTGTCTGACTATTTTTTTCTCTATTTTGAATCTATATTCTGAAGACAATAAATAATATCTCTTAGCAATATTGGAAATAAATAATAAATAAAATCCTGTACACTGAGCACATGAACAGCACCTAGTACCAGCTACGATCAGCAAATATGATTATAATAGAGAAATATAGAAAAGTATCTGTTCTTTTTGTTTGTTTGTTTGCTGTTTTGAGATTGGGTTTCTCTGTGTAGCCCTTGCTGTCCTGGAAGTTGTGTTAAAGACCAGGCTGGACTGTAATTGAGATCAGTATGCTTCTGCCTGCCAAGTTCTGGGATTAAATGTGTGTGCCACCACCAGTCAACAGGATATTTGTTTATGTTGTAGAACATTTGTTTATTGATGCAAAAATAGCTGTGTTTTTATGTTGCGCTTTTTTTAATTCTGTGAGATTATGTTACTTTGCTTATCTAAATTACCTGATTAATGCAGATCAGAATGGCTGACAGGCAGAGAAAACTAATAGGAAGAGAATTCTGGGAGAAGCAGTATGTATATTATTTATAATCATATTTTCTTCACTTCATGCTATGATCAGCTATCGTACTGATAAAGCATAATCTAGTTAAATTTTTCTTGGGAGCTACTGAGGTCTTCATTTCTAGAAACCCCCAAGAAGTTGTTAAACACTTTGTTCAAGAAAAAATATCTGCAGAAAAATTTTATTACATTAAATAAGTAAATCTCTACTAAGAAGGTTTATACATATTTTTTGGTTTTAAAAACAATGTTATTTTCTTTTTGTGGTTATCTGATGACACACAAATTTAAATCGACATATTTGTTCATATTTATATTGACTTTATCCAAAAATTAAGGGTTTATATTGGTTATTTTCATGCTTATTTAAAATTTTTTCAATCTAAAAGATATTATTTTTCCAGAAGAAATAGGAACATTATGAGGACAATAAAAAATGTCTAGATTTCAAATCAGTGACACTAAGTTCTTTCTTTCTGTAAAAGAAACTTTAAGGTTTAAAGTACATCAAAGTTTAAAATACCAGAGTTGGCAATTCTAGTAGTAGATACTACAGTTGAGGATGAGGCAAACTGGAACCTCGCCACATCTCCATCCTTTAAATAACACTGCTATAAAGGTTTAGAGAGAGCATACAATATTAAAATGATGACAAGAAGAGATTTGTGGCAAAGAAAGAGAAATGTCAAATTGTAAAAATATGTTTGAGTGGAAAAGAAACATGTTCCCTGTAATGATACAACATGCTGGAATCATATTCAGCACTACAGATGAATAAGGGATGAGATGGAAGATCCTCCTCATAATTAATTGAACTTATGAACTCCCATTTTCTTTCTTATTCAGGACATTGTTACATTTTTAAAATAAAAAGTCCTAAAGGGGAGAACAAAAACATACCCACAGCTATCATCATTCCCTTGAACTGTGATTCCAAAGCAAAAATGAGAGAGAGAGCAATGCAAAGTCAATAGCTCTTGATTCCATTAGGTGTGACAGTAGGAGGATTAAGTGTCTACCTCTCCTTTTAATTTTTCATTGTGAAATAACTAGATTTTCTGTTAGCAAGGATAACACACAGGTTTGTTTTTTAATGTATTTAGCTGCAGTCCCCTAAAGTCAATCTCTGACATAACCATGATGTTTTTATCAAAAACTTAGAATTGACATTGGCACACTACCATGAACAAATTTACAAACAGCATTCGACTTTTACTAGGTTTGTTAGAAAAATGAAAATCCTGTTTCAGAATTCAATGTAATTTGCAACACTGCACTAATTCATTAGGCTTCCTTAGTCTGTAATTTGGGGATGATTTTATGTCTTTCTCTTCATCTAATATCACTGGTTATTTTTAAGAGTACTGGCAAAGTATAGCAAAGTGGATCCCTCAGTGTGGGCTCTTACCTTGTTAGCCTGATGTTAGGTAATTTTAAAAATAATGACTCAGAAGTGAAGGTACATACTTAAAAACAGAAGTCATTACTGGTTGTGCTCAACTTCACAGCTTGGTACTGGTGTTTTAGTCTCATTTTTCTGCTATGACATTACTTGTTAAAATAGTTTTTCATTATTAACATAAATTACTTCCTGAAACTCAACTACTCTTAAAAGAGAGCAATTAATTAGTATTCATATCTTGGTGTGAAGAGTACTGTAACTGTCAGAATAATAAATATCTCTGTAAAGGTATTCATATTCACATCTCCATAACAAATGATTTACTTTTACCTATTGGTAACATGTTTTCTTTGTCTTTATTTTCAATAGTTTTAGTGATTGTTTTTTATTTTATTTATCCTGGTTTTTATTGTATTTTTTATTGAATAAAAAGTGTGAGTGAGATTTAATTACTCCACATCAGGCATTGCTTCCATTGGTTTTTTGCACCCCCTACCTTCTAGCCTCTTCAGCTCCATCCTGTTTGATTTTATGTGAGAGTCACTTTGATAAGTGTTTCATGTTTTAACTATTTTCAGGAAGTGTGATTGATTCCTTCAAACACTTGTCTTTCTTGTTTCATTTCTCTCTCTCTCTCTCTCTCTCTCTCTCTCTCTCTCTCTCTCTCTTTTTAGTCAGAGACTCCAAATTTGAAACTTTTGAGACCAGTTGATATTTTCTGACAGCACTTGGATGCTTTGGTGTGTTATTGTTTTTGCTTTACTTCCCACCAATTCTGTATGGGTTTGGATTTGGCACTACATCATGAAGCTTTTTCATAGCTTAGTGGGTTTTTTGTTTGTTTGTTTGTTTATTTCTTGTCTGCGTCCAGACTGCAGATGAGCTCAGTAAGCTCTTTGTTTTATTTATATGTGGATTTTCAACATTTTTATGTAAAAATGATTTTTCCACTCTATTGAAATTATCTATGTGACTTACTATGCACAATATTGAGCATGTACAATGTTAACTTTTAAGTGTAACTACTTTAAACTTTCTAGTCAAAATTTTCAAGTTTTCTCTGTTATGTGAATTCAGATTGTTCTACTGCAGTGGTTCTCAGCTTTCCAAATGCTTCAGCACTTTAATACAGTTCCTCATGTTGTAGTGACTGCATTATAAAATCATTCAGGTAATGCTTCATAACTTAAATATTTCTACTGGATTGAATTACAGAATAAACACATGCAGAATATCTGATATGTGACACCCCCCCCCCCCCCAGGGATCACAACCCATGCGTTAAGAAACATTATTTCCATTTTTGCAGGATATTTATGGTGTTGGTTTATATTCCAGATGTTCTCTTTATTATGTTCCTTGCTGAGCTTGAGACCTTCTTTTGTTCCATAGAGGACTCCATTTCTCTGTGTTCCTTCCAGCAGTAGTGTAACAGTATTACTCACTTTTATTCTGATATTACAATAAATAGCATAGGTTTTGGAGTACAGTGCATGTTTCTTTCTCATCAATACTTAGGTAATCTAATTTATTAGTTAATCTTGAACTCGAATCTCAAAGGTATGGCCTAAATGCATGTCCTTGTTTCTCTTCCACTAAAAGGTTATGTAGAGCAAGTAGTGGTCTCTATATCAAGATTACATTTTTGTTGTTGTTCACTATTCAGTCTTGTAACATAAGTGATCACTAACAATGACCTTGCATTTTCATTTCCATCTACTTTATAGATAGGACTTTAGTTTTTAATATATTGAAAAGATAGATTTGACTTTCTCTTTATTTCTCCAGCTACAGATACTGTTCAGCAGCCTGAGTCCTCAGTTTTCATTCAAATTTTTTTTCCTAAGAATTTTGCTTATTATTTGTTTTGGCTATTTTATCCTTAAGAATTAAGAAGAATAGGCTGGCTGCTCCAATGGGGAAGCTTCCCCCAGCTAATCCCTCTCTCCTGCTACGCCTTCCCAGCTTTCGGCCTCGATCCCCTCCCGTCCTCTCTCCCTTTTTCGGGGCTTAAATTCCTCCATCTCAGCCAGGGTGGGCACCGCGGCCCGGGGCAGGCGGTGAGTGCAAAGGGATGGGAGTCCCTTTGTTCTGATAGCCGGCCTGCAGCAAGTGAAGACCGCAGGCAGGGAGTCTTCCTACCAATGAGGGGCTCTGATCCTGTGGAGGGGTGAGTGTGTTGACCACCATACAAGTCCGGTTAGGTACACACGGTATTCCCGCCATCCTTATCTCCCTGGCTGCTCCAAAGGGGCAGCTTCCCCCAGCTAATCCCTCTCTCCTACTAGGGGTGGGCACCACGGGTCGGGACAGGTGATGAGTGCAAAGGGAAGGAAGTCCCTTCGTTCTAATAGCCTGCCTGCAGCAAGCTAAGACTGCAGGCAAAGTGATTCCTGGATCGCAAGGGACACTAATCCAGTAGAAGAAGACACAGCGAAGGGAAGAGCCATTGGAGAGCATCTGAAGGAAGAGATGGCAGGCGCCAAGGCAAGAATTCCTCCAACAATCTGAAAAACAACATGAAAACACCAGATCCCAGCGATCTTACGACAGAAGGACTTGAATGCCCTATTCTGGAAGAAGTGGAAAACAGTGTCATTATGAAAGCAATAGAGTCTCTTAAACAGGGTATGAATAACTCACTTAAAGAAATAGAAGACAAATATAACAAAAAGATGGAAGAAATGAGTAAAGAAATGGAAGACAAATATAACAAAAAGGTTGAAGAAATGAGTAAATTCGTAAATGATACCCTGGGAAACCAAGAAAAAGCAATCAAACAGGTAATGGAATCAGTTCAAGAATTGAAAACTGAAATGAAGGCAGTGAGGAAAACACAATCCGAGGGCCGGCTGGATATGGAAAATCTAGGTAAACGAATGGAGACTACAGAATCAAGCTTAACCAATAGAATACAAGAGATAGAAGAACGAATCTCAGATTATGAAGACACCATAGAGAAAATAAACGCTCTGACAAAAGAAAACAGCAAATCCAACAAATTCTCATCACAAAACATTCAGGAAATATGGGACATAATAAAAAAACCAAATCTAAGAATAATAGGAGTAGAAGAAGGAGAAGAATTGCAGTTCAAAGGTCCAGAAGATATATTCAACAAAATTATAGAAGAAAACTTTCCCATCCTAAAGAGGGATATTCCTATGAAGGTGCAAGAAGCATACAGAACACCAAATAGATTGGATCAGAAAAAAACATCCCCTCGCCATATAATAATCAAAACACAAAGCAGCCAGATTAAAGAAAGGATATTAAGAGCTGCAAAAGAAAAAGGTCAAGTAACTTATAAAGGTAAACCTATCAGACTTACCCCAGACTTCTCTATGGAAACCATAAAAGCCAGAAGATCCTGGATAGAGGTACTGCAGAAATTAAGGGACCATGGATGCAAGCCCAGACTACTCTAACCAGCAAAGCTTTCGTTCACTATCAACGGAGAAAACAAAATATTCCAGGATAAAAACAAATTTAAACAATACATAACTACTAATCCAGCCTTACAGAGAATACTAGAAGGAAAATTACATCCCAAGGAATCCAACATTGCCAACACTGACTACAATAATTCAGACATCTAAAGACCCTTCACTAGCACAATTCAAAGAAGGAAAACACATACACTCTATTACCCCCCCAAAAAAATGACTGGAGTCAACAACCAATGGTCATTAATATCTCTTAATATCAATGGACTCAATTCACCTATAAAGAGGTACAGACTTAGAGATTGGTTATGAAAACAGGATCCAACATTCTGCTGTTTACAAGAAACAAACCTCAACCACAAAGACAGGCACCTACTCAGAGTAAAGGGTTGGGAAAAGGTTTTCGAGCAAATGGACCTAAGAAACAAGCGGGTGTGGCCATTCTAATATCTAACAAAATCGACTTCAAACTAAAATCAATCAGAAGAGATGGAGATGGACATTTCATACTCATAACAGGAACAACTCATCAGGAAGAAGTCTCAATCCTGAATATCTATGCCCCTAATGTAAAGGCACCCACATATGTAAAAGAAACTCTTCTAGAACTCAAGGCAGTCATCAAACCACACACGCTAATAGTAGGAGACTTCAACACTCCTCTCTCACCAATGGACAGGTCAATC
This sequence comes from Myodes glareolus, assembly GCF_982192425.1. Classification (NCBI taxonomy): domain Eukaryota; kingdom Metazoa; phylum Chordata; class Mammalia; order Rodentia; family Cricetidae; genus Myodes; species Myodes glareolus. Next base: position 56,121,465 of record NC_142037.1, on the reverse strand, counting down.
AGACAGAAACCAAACAGAGAATTGAGAGACCTATTGGAGGTATTGAATCAAATGGACTTAACAGACATCTATAGAACACTCCACCCAAATAGGACCACCCAAATAGGAAAGAATATACCTTCTTCTCTGCAGTTCATGGAACCTTCTCGAAGATTGACCACATACTCGGTAACAAAGGAAACTCCCACAGATACAAAAAAAAAAAATATTAGTAACCACCTGTGTCTTGTCAGACCACCATGGATTAAAATTAGAATTCAACAACAACGCTACCCCCAGGAAGTCAACAAACTCATGGAAGTTGAACAGTCAACTACTAAATCACCCCTGGGTCAGGGACGAAATTAAGAAAGAAATTAAAGTCTTCCTTGAATTTAATGAAAATAAAGACACAACATACTCAAACCTATAGGACACTATGAAAGCAGTGCTAAGAGGAAAGTTCATAGCAATAGGTGCCCAACTAAAGAAAACGGAGAAAGCACACATTGGAGACCTAACAGCACACTTGAAAGCTCTAGAAAAAAAAGAAGCTGATTCACCCAGGAGGAGTAGAAGACTGGAAATAATCAAACTGAGGGCTGAAATCAACAAAATAGAAACACAGAAAGCAATCCAAAGAATCAATGAATCAAAAAGCTGGTTCTTGGAGAAAATCAACAAGATTGACAAACCCCTATCCAAACTAATCAAACGGCAGAAAGAGCACATGCAAATTAATAGGATCAGAAATGAAAAGGGGGACATAACCACAGACACAGAGGAAATTCAGAGAATCATTAGATCTTACTACGAAAGTTTATATGCCACAAAGTTGGAAAATGTAAAAGAAATGGACATTTTTTTTTAGATAAGTACCATATACCAAAGTTGAACCAAGAACAGGTGAACAATCTAAATAGACCTGTTAGTCGTGAAGAATTAGAAGCAGTTATCAGAAATCTCCCTGCCAAAAAAAGCCCAGGACCAGATGGTTTCAATGCAGAATTCTACCAGAACTTCCAGGAAGAGCTAATTCCTATACTCCTTAATGTATTCCATAATATAGAAACAGAAGAGTCATTGCCAAACTCCTTTTATGAAGCCACAGTTACCTTAATACCAAAACCACATAAAGACACAACCAGGAAAGAGAATTACAGGCCAATCTCACTCATGAACATCGATGCGAAAATTCTCAATAAAATCCTGGCAAACCGAATCCAGGAACACATTAGAAAAAGTATTCATTATGATCAAGTAGGCTTCATTCATCCCAGAGATGCAGGGCTGGTTCAACATACACAAATCTATCAATGTAATCCATCATATAAATAAACTGAAAGAAAAAAACCATATGATCATTTCATTGGATGCTGAAAAAGCATTTGACAAAATTCAACACCCATTTATGATAAAGGTGTTGGAGAGACTGGGGATACAAGGATCATACCTAAATATAATAAAAGCAATATACAGCAAGCCGACAGCTAACATCAAATTGAATGGAGAGAAACTCAAAGCCTTTCCACTAAAATCAGGAACACGACAAGGCTGTCCACTCTCTCCATACCTCTTCAATATAGTGCTTGAAGTTCTAGCAATAGCAATAAGACAACATAAGGAGATCAAGGGGATTCGAATTGGAAAGGATGAAGTTAAACTTTCGTTATTTGCAGACGATATGATAGTGTACATAAGTGACCCCAAAAACTCTACCAAAGAACTCCTACAGCTGATAAACACCTTTAGTAACGTGGCAGGATACAAGATCAACTCCAAAAAATCAGAGGCCGTCCTATACACAAAGGATAAAGAAGCAGAGAGGGAAATCAGAGAAACATCACCTTTCATGATAGCCAAAAATAGCATAAAATATCTTGGGTTACTCTAACCAAGGAAGTGAAATACCTATTTGACAAGAACTTTAAGTCTTTGAAGAAAGAAATTGAGGAGGATACCAGAAAATGGAAAGATTTCCCTTGTTCTTGGATTGGGAGGATCAACATAGTAAAAATGGCAATTCTACCAAAAGCAATCTATAGATTCAATGCAATCCCCATCAAAATCCCATCAAACTTCTTCACAGACCTTGAGAAAACAATAATCAAGTTTATTTGGAAAAACAAAAAACCCAGGATAGCCAAAACAATCTTATACAATAAAGGAACCTCTGGAGGCATTACCATCCCTGACTTCAAACTCTATTACACAGCTACAGTATTGAAAACAGCTTGGTATTGGCATAAGAACAGAGAAAATGACCTTTGGAATCGAATTGAAGACCCAGATATTAACGCACAAACCTATGAGCACCTAATTTTTGACAAGGGAGCTAAAGATATACAATGGAAAAAGGAAAGCATCTTTAACAAATGGTGCTGGCATAACTGGATGTCAATCTGTAGAAGGATGAAAGTAGATCCATACCTATCACCATGCACAAAACTCAGGTCCAAATGGATTAAAGACCTCAACATTAATCTGACGACATTGAACCAGACAGAAGAGAAAGTGGGAAGTAGTCTACAAGATATAGGCACAGGAGGCCTCTTCCTAAGCAGGACCCCAGCTGCACAGACAATAAGAGAAACAATGAATAAATGGGATCTACTGAAACTGAGAAGCTTCTGTAAAACAAAGGACACTGTCAGTAAGACAAAAAGGCTGCCTTCTGACTGGGAGAAGATCTTCACCAACCCCTCATCAGACAAAGGTCTGATCTCCAAAATATACAAAGAACTCAAGAAACTAGGCACTAAAACTCTAATTAACCCAATTAAAAAATGGGGTACTGAACTGAACAGAGAATTCACAACAGATGAACTTCGAAAGGCCAGAAGACACTTAAGGTCATGCTCAACCTCCTTAGCGATCAGGGAAATGCAAATCAAAACCACTTTGAGATACCATCTTACACCTGTCAGAACAGCTAAAATGAAAACACCAATGATAGCCTATGCTGGAGAGGATGTGGGGAGAGGGGAACACTCATCCACTGTTGGTGGGAATGCAAACTTGTGCAGCCACTGTGGAAATCAGTGTGGCAGTTTCTCAGGAAACTGGGAGTCAATCTCCCTCAGGACCCAGCAATTCCACTCTTGGGAATATACCCTAGAGATTCCCTAGCATACAACAAAAGCATTTGTTCAACTATGTTCATAGCAACACTATTTGTAATAGCCAGAACCTGGAAACAGCCTATGTGCCCCTCAATAGAAGAATGGTTAAAAAAGGTGTGGAACATATACACATTCGAGTTTTACTCAGCGGTAAAAAATAATGACATCTTGAATTTTGCATGCAAATGGATGGACATAGAAAACGCTTTACTGAGTGAGGTAAGCCAGACCCAAAAAGAGGAACACGGTATGTATTCACTCATAAGTGGATTCTAACCATAATTTAAAGGTCTTTGAGCCTATTATTGGTGATCCTAGAGAAGCTAAATAAGAAGATGAACCTGATGAAGATTATTTAGCTATCCGCCAGGAGGTAGGAAATAGACAAGAGTCCCAGGTAACCTCGGGTGCATGGGGGGGGTGGGAGGGTTGTTGGAAGAGGAGAGGGTTAGAGAGAAGGGAGTAGGGGAGGAATGGGGAAAGCTCGGTTGACCGGGATGGGGGGAAGGGAGGAAGGATGAATATGGGATCAGGGAAGAATATATTTCAACTAAGGGAGTCATTTTAGGGTTTATAGGAAACTTGATTATATATGGGATCCCAGGTCCAAGGAGAGATCCCCAGATT